>NC_092112.1:31412275-31712275 GCF_045679555.1 Salvelinus alpinus
TAATCCAGCTTTTTTGTCTCCGCATCCCAACTCTGTAGGCTATGTTACCTGAAGGCAATAAGATGTTACTAGAATGCTAAATCTCAGAACATTCAGAGGTTGATTTGAAGCATCAGGAGTCTTAGCTGGATATTAATATAATCTTTGGTGTGATGATGATAATTTAAAGAGCCAACAAAACAGTTACTTATTATGGGATGATTCTGTAATCTGACAGGTTTTATATGTGATTTTTACAGCCTTCCCTAAAACTAACAATGACTTTACTGTATAACCTCTGACAAGACGATTTCTGAAACTTTCTTGAAAATGTCAAGTTTATCCAAATATCAAATGTTGTACACTGTATGTCTGGTTACTGCTGATTTACAGTGCATTCGGAAAGTATTCAGACCCCTTACTTTACAGTCTTATTCTAAAATGTATTAAATAATTGTTTTCCTCATCAATCTACACACAATACCCCATAATGACAAGGCAAAAACAGGTTTAGACATTTTTGAAAATGTATAAAACATCAAAAAACAGAAATACCTTATTTACATAAGTATTCAGACCCCTTGCTATGAGACTTGAAATTGAGCTCAGGTGCATCCTGTTTCCATTGATCATCCTTGAGATGTTTCTAGAACTTAATTGTAGTCCACCTGTGGTAAATTCAATTGATTAGACATGATTTGGAAAGGCACACACCTGTCTATATAAGGTCCCACAGTTGACAGTGCATGTCAGAGCAAAAACCAAGCCATGAGGTCGAAGGAATTGTCCGTAGAGCTCCGAGACAGGATTGTGTTGAGGCACAGATCTGGGGAAGGGTTCCAAAAAATGTCTGCAGCATTGAAGGTCCCCAAGAACACATTGGCTTTGATCAATCTTGGCCTCAATCATTCTTAAAAGTTTGGAATCACTTAGACTCTTCCTAGAGCTGGCCGCCAGGCCAAACTGAGCAATCAGGGGAGATGGGCCTTGGTCAGGGAGGTGACTAAGAACCAGATGGTCACTCTGACAGAGCTCCAGAGTTCCTCTGTGGAGATGGGAGAATCTTCCAGAAGGACAACCATCTCTGCAGCACTCCACCAATCAGGCCTTTATGGTAGAGTGGCCAGACGGAAGCCACTCCTCAGTGAAAGGCACATGACATCCTGCTTGGAGTTTGCCAAAAGGCACAAAAAAGACTCTCAGACCATGAGAAACAAGATTCTCTGGTCTGATGAAACCAAGATTGAACTCTTTGACCTGAATGCCAAGCGTCACGTCTGGAGGAAACCTGACACCATCCCTAGGGTGAAGCATGGTGGTGGCATCATCATGCTGTGGGGATGTTTTTCAGCGTCAGGGACTGGGAGACTAGTCAGGATCGAGGCAAAGATGAATGGAGCAAAGTACAGAGAGATCCTTGATGACCTTCTTCAGCGCGCTCAGGACCTCAGACTGGGGTGAAGGTTTACCTTCCAACAGGACAACGACCCTAAGCACACAACCAAGACAATGCAGGAGTGGCTTCTGGACAAGTCTCGGAATGTTCTTGAGTTGCCCAGCCAGAGCCTGGACTTGAACCCGATCTAACATCTCTGGAGTGACCTGAAAATAGATGTGCAGCAATGCTCCCCATCCAACCTGACAGAGCTTGAGAGAATCTACAGAAAAGAATTGGAGAAACTCCCCAAATACATGTGTGCCAAGCTTGTAGTGTCATACCCAAGAAGACTCGAGGCTGTAATCGCTGCCAAAGGTTCTTCAACAAAGTACTGAGTAAAGGTGAAAACCTGCTCCAGAGCTCTCAGGACCTCAGACTGGGGCGAAGGTTCACCTTCCAACAGGACAACGACCCAAAGCAAACAACCAACACAACACAGGAGACCTGAAAATAGCTGTGCAGCGACGTTCCCCATCCAACCTGACAGAGCTTGAGGTGTGCCAAGCTTGTAGCATCATACCCAAGAAGACTCAAGGCTGTAATAGCTGCCAAAGGTGCTTCAACAAAGTACTGAGTAAAGGGTCTGAATATTTATGTAAATGTGATATTTCTGTTTTTTATTTGTAATAAACCTGGAACATTTTCAAAAAATCTGTTTTTGCTTCGTCATTATGGGTTATTGTGTGTAGATTGATTAGGAAAAAAGGGGCTGTAAATGAGGCTGTAATGTAACAAAATGGAAAAAGGGTCTGAATACTTTCCGAATGCACTCTATATGCCCTTTTAATGTCACATTCAGATTTGCGTTTTGATCTACAGCTGAGGCCAAGAGTTATTTTAGCATTTCAATTATTTAACTATTTAAACTCCTTCTGAAAATAACATAGTGTTATTACTTATAACACTGTCTCAGACTCCCATCTACTGTGTCTGGTATCCCATGTAAACCAAAGCCAGTGGAGTGAACAGTACGAGACAGACTCTGATCTGGACCGGGGGTGAGTTATGACGGGAGATACAGCACAGGGTGTCATGTGTGTTCAGATCCAGGGTTAGAGGGAGTGGAAGGAACAGGCAGGAACAGGCAGGTGGCTTTAGACGTAGGGGGTATTCTCAGGTCAGACTGGCTCTGTAGGTAGAACGCTGGGATCTGTCACTCACTGCAGAGGGAGGAGGTGAGACGTTACAGTGTAGCAAGACATGACATATTAACATCTCAGTCACCTGATCACTCTCTAAAATGAGATGTCCTGTACAGAGCCTCTTAGCACATGCAGTACAGCACATCTACTGTACAACACAGGCGTCTGTAGGTGGGTAAGGGGCGTCTTCGGAGTGGGAGCACAGAATCAGTTAAGTGAGTTTGAGATTGAGTGCCAGAGGCGTTCGACATGAGCTGAATGCCATTTCACGGCTATAAGTGAGGAGCGTCAGATGCTGCCAAGGGGAGCAGAGAGGGAGCGAGGGCGGAATGCGGGGGGAGGGAGAGGAGAGGAACGTCGAGGGTAACGCCAGTCTGAGTGCAGTTTAATTATGAGGCATGTGGTAGTGATCTGGAGAGTGCCCAGGTGCATTGTGGGAGGACAGGCTGTCACCGATCTGTCGCCGCCCTCACGTCGCATTGGCGACATGGGCACAGCACTGAAAGCATGCATGCATGAAAGCACACACACACACACACACACACACACACACACACACACACACACACACACACACACACACACACACACACACACACACACACACACACACACACACACACACACACACACACACACACACACACACACACACACACACACACACACACACACACACACACACTTGTATAATCACACAGGTAAGGACTGCAAATGACAACAGCAGGAATCACAGCTTCCTTTGCTCTTCACACAAATCAGAAGAACAAAGGATCCTACCCCTCCGTAACCAAATGAAGGAACTGATACTGATGCCAGACAGGTGGACAGGATACAGCAGGAGGAGACAGGAGATGTGGTAGTAGGGCAAAGTGAGGTAAGAACACATACTGTAGGACTCTGACAGTGTCACTGCATCAAATATTGTTATCAGGAAACAACTAGTCTCTGGTGATATATTTAGTTCTAGGTGCTGAGATTAGGAAACAACAAATACATGTGTGCAGAAATAGGTTATAGTCCTTTATCCATTTCAAAAACCTACACCATGAAAGGAAAAGATAAATAAAAAAGATAAACACATTAAATGTCAAAAAGAGAAAGCCTCTGTCACATTTTAAAATAGTCATACTTTATTTCATAAACAATTATCTAAATTCATCTTAGGTTGACACATACACAGTAAACATACAAAATGCTCTTAAATAAGAAAACAACAATATGGGCATTCCTGTCTTGTCCTTGAGTAAAGGTTAATGCAAAACTTCTGCGCTAAGATGCATGATTACGAACTCTGCAGCAAACCGACAGCATTGGTATAATGAATTCTCTGAAAGACAATCAAATGAAATGGCATTGCCAAAAGCTCTGAAGTCCATAGCTGTTTTCAGACACTGTTTCATTATTGGCAGCATCTGCTAGCTAATGGTAATGACAGAGGGGGTAGTTAGAACATTAACAGTGTCGTTCATTTGATATATTAGTCATCTTACAGTGGAGGCTGATATGCCATTCATTTATATTTGCTGAAAAGTATTTTGGACAAAGTGTGAAGGGAAACAATTCATTTTAAATGTCTATGAATAATTTAAGTGAATGAATAAGTACCACATTTGGTCCATTATGGAAACAGTGATACCTTTGCTCATTTGGGTAGACTATAGAGTATTGAAACACAACCAAACATCGCAAATATTTGTCAAAAAAATTAAATAGGCCTACACTACTGTGCAAAGAATTACTGCTTTTCTAGTTCTAAAAAACAAGCTTTCATTTCTCTACCAAATAACAACACTATAACCACAGAGAATCACGCAATATTCCATTTGTATATGATTCTTCGTAGATCATATTTCCATTAGAAATGATTTTGTTAAGAATACACAAAATGCACACATCACAAAAGCCATTCACATATGTAATGTATATAAACACACAGGCCATGTATTGTATTGCAGCAGGTAAAAATGCAACATTCGCTGACCCGGTTTCCTTGTCCCTGAACAGAAGGTTCACCATGTCTTTGTACAGGATGTGTCATCTCCCCTTCCCACCAGTGAAGAAGAAGCTACTATCGGTGAGACTCTAAGGGCAGATGGGTGAAGAAGAAGACCTGTTTGTCCCGATGACAAACACGACTGTGCTGTGCTGTGTTTCTATGTGCTGTGCCTGAGACAAACTGTGCAAACACTACTGTGTACCCTACTACAGTAGTGGTGATGCTACTGTACTTCTCCAGGACAGGACAGGCTGTAAGTACAGACATTAGCCGGGCAGTGACGGACAACAGTAGATATGGTGGTCACTGTGACTCATAAAGGACTTTTGACCTATAGAGAACTGTAAACAGTAATGTCCCTTTACATACATTGAGGAGACAATGGAGACTGGAGCTGAAATTCTTCCCCCCAGACCAGACCCACCGACTGTCCTTCTGATGAAACAGAAAAGTTGTGACCCAAAGTGCTATTTTTTGCTGCAAAGTTGGTTTTTTGTGCTAGCTAGTTTGAATTCCAGAAAACAGTCTCTGATATCCGGAGGATGGCTCAAATACTGAGAGTTCTGCTGTTATGAGGTTACCAAGGAGTAGACCATACTGGAAGACAAGAGAGGAGGAAAAACACAAGACAACAAATCAATGACTGAGACTACAGTACATGATTGGACCAAACAGTAAAAACAACAACAATAACTATCAACAGTGCCAAAAATGATCCCATTATAAACTGATCCACTGGAATGAATAAGCATACAAGAAAGGAGCATTCAAGTGTGTGTTAAAAGTGTTTCAGAAACAACTGATTCATCCATGTGTGGTATAGTAGTGTGTTCAGACTTTTTTAGGACCCATGCCTCGGTGCCTGCCAGATTCACTCGTATTTGTTTGTGTTTCTTTATTTGAAGTTGCAATTCAAAGAGCCCTTTAATGTTGTGCATATAGCCTTCTCAACGGATAAACGTTTTGCCTATTCAAAACACGAGCAAATAAATAAGCAAGAAATTTATGTGAGGCCGCTGCAGTTATGCTTGATTAAGCTTGTCGATAAACCCAATTGAAATATTTAATATTAATTTGAAGAACTGGGCTCGAACTAAGAGGTATGCCTTTGTCTTAGCGTGGACAACACTGCTCATGAAATATACGATTTGATGGTTTAATAAAGTAAGGACAGCCCTAGAGTTTTGTTCTTTACAAACTAGTAGTCATGTTGGCCTAATAACATTTTGTGAGCTGCTCAGACAAGCGTAGATCTCCCAGATGCCAATACTTAACATTTCTTCTTAGCCTTAGGTAAATAAACATCTTCTAAAATAATTCAGCTTCCTAGCTAACTGTACCATAATAGCTTATTTACTGCTTTAACTAATCATGATCACTTAGCTACTCCCAAATGGAGAAATTTGCATTCATTCTGGTGTCCTCTGGCCAGTGAGCTGTGGTGAAGCCTGAGTGTCTGTCTGGGTTATCATTATCCATGTTTCCTAATGTAATGGACGCACAATACGTATGGTGGCCTGGAGGTGTCATACGCAGGGGAACCAGAGGCAGCTTAGACAGATCATGACCTCCATCATGCCTAGGCTCCATCACCCCTCAGAGCTGTAGCTAGATTAATTAGTAGCCTGTATCTACAAATCGTAGCTCATCACATGATCACTGGGCCTATTCTACCGTACAAACATCTCCATTATTACTCAGCTGTTAGGTGAAAAAAGACTGGTTTAACCACCTGGTCACTTGAGGAAGACCAAGTCTGGTCTTCAACACTGCACCAAACAGTAAGACAACAAGCTGAACAACAGCTGAGGAGATGTGTGGAACAGACACTCTCTAGCTACTGGATCTCCCACCTACTGGTACTGTAAAAAAAAACTTCAAGCCCTGTACTTGGAATCTATATTCAGTTTGACAAGAGGTTACTGTTACAACATAACGTTATATCATTACATCCCATTACGGCATGCGATGTGAATGACATCACATTTCGTCTTTAGACTGCCATTCGTGGTAGACAGAGATGCTACATATGTCCTTGCTGTCAGCTTGTCATCTCTCTGTCATTGAGGTTGTTTCAATTCACCCAGTAGCTTGGCTTCCGCAGGCGAATATAGCTTATTCCTCACTGAGGGCTTGTCATAAACATTTATATGGAGCTCTGCTTCCTTATCAGAGCCACGTAGTAATTTCTTGTTCCATTACATTTAAACGGCTTTTGTGCTAATGAACCGAAGCTAACCTGGCCATTGTAATTGGGAGGATTAGGCCTCCAGAGCCAATCTTTGATTTCCCATCAATCTGTGAGTGGGAGAGCATTATTCAGCTGATGCTCAATAGCTTCAGACTGTGTGTGCGCGCGTGTGTACAGTAAGTGTGCGTGTGTGTGTGTGTGTGTGTGTGTGCGTGCGAGCGAGCGTGAGTCTGTGTGTAAGTGTGTGTGTGCAAGAAAGGGTTAGAGATCATGCCAAAGACAAGTGGAGAAGTGGGTGAGAACAGGTTAGGAGTGGTACTTATTAGACAAAGAGGGAAGCATTCATATACAGTAACGTTACATAACATCCATAGCAGTGGTTAAACATTAGGAGAAAATGCACATCTCATCAAGGTTAAACAATGGAGGTCAGTTGTTATATTGGACTCCATATTGGACTCCACCAGAGTGACCACCTCCACTGTGACAAACACCAGTAGGTCAGGGGGGACTGAAGTAATGGAGGTCAGAGGTTAAAGGTTATTTCCCTGAGGAGGCCCATTCTCCAGAAAAGGCTGTGTCCATTAGTGTTACAGTATCGCTGAGTGAGGAGAAACAGAGAATGAGAGGGAGAAAGGAGGGGAGAGAGAGAGAAACAAAGAGAGAGAGGGAAAGATTCACAGGTGTGGTATGGTGGTGTGTGCAGGGGGCAGGGCACCGTGGGGCAGTGAGGGGGTCAGTATCACGAGGTGACAAACCCACTGAAGAGACTCACTACTAGATGAAGGTCCGGTCCAGTACACGCTACAGGCGAGAGGAGGAGAGTCACATTCAACACTTCTGATTGGTCAATTGAAAAAAAAACTGTGCCTCTGGTGAGAGGTCACTAGTACTCCAGGGACTGTGGGGTCCATTCCATTTCAACATAGTCAATGAAATGAATGGGTTTATGAAAACGTTTTATTAAAGCGTTTTAGTTCGGGAATTGAAAATTACCCAATCACTACCTGAATTGGCTAAACCGAAATGGAATTGACTCCATCCCTGGTCAAATCAAATCAAATAAATGTTTATTGGTTGCGTACACAGGATTGCAGATGTTATCGCAGGTGCAGCGAAATGCTTGTGCTTCTAGCTCCAACAGTGCAGTAATAATACCTAGCAATACCAAACAATATGCACATAACATGCTTGTAAAAGCATGTAAAAGCCTGTACTAAACATCTGAAAAATGTACAAGAGGAATAACAACTATACTCTACTTAGGCTAGATGTACTGTATATAGTTGATAGTCACTTTGAGGTGAACGATGATCATTGTCTGTATCCTTAACACATTACCAAACAACACAGTGGAAAGTGCATTTGTCACTCACCAGTAGAGATAGTAAAAGAAGGACAGGACGAAGAAGGACATCTTGCACCAGGCCTCTTTTTGGCAGAACTTGAGTGTGTCCCCGTTCATGACCGAGGCTGGGTCATAGAGGAGCTCCTTAGTGTCTGTGGGGCTGTGGAAGTACCTACCGAATAGGGACACGACACACGAGGGGTAGTTGACCCGTAGAGACGGAGGGACGGAGGGGAAGATGAAAGGAAGAATGGAGAGATGGAGGATGAGTAGGGGGACACATGAAACATCTGACTGTTCATGATTAGTATGATTAAGTTGTACATGATTAAAGGTTGTAGGAATTGTAATGCATGGTTTATGCATATACGTAGGTACAGTGGCTTGCGAAAGTATTCACCCCGCTTGGCATTTTTCCTATTTTGTTGCCTTACACCCTGGAATTAAAATAGATTTTTGGGGGGTTTGTATCATTTGATTTATACAACATGCCTACCACTTTGAAGATGCTAAATATTTTATATTGTGAAACAAACAACAAATAAGACAAAAAAAGCAGAAAACTTGAGCGTAACTATTCACATAACTACTGCGTAACTATTCACCCCCAAAGTCAATACTTTGTAGAGCCACCTTTTGCAGCAATTACAGCTGCAAGTCTCTTGGGGTATGGCTCTATAAGCTTGGCACATGTAGCCACTGGGATTTTGGCCCATTCTTCAAGGCAAAACTTCTCAAGCTCCTTCAAGTTGGATGGGTTCTGCTGGTGTACAGCAGTCTTTAAGTCATACCACAGATTCTCAATTGGATTGAGGTCTGGGCTTTGACTAGGCCATTTCAATACATTTAAATGTTTCCCCTTAAACCACTCAAGTGTTGCTTTAGCAGTATGCTCAGGGTCATTGAGGGTGATCCTCCGTCCCAGTCTCAAATCTCTGGAAGACTGAAACAGATTTCCCTCAAGAATTTCCCTGTATTTAGTGCCATCCAGCATTCCTTCATTTCTGACCAGTTTTCCAGTCCCTGCCGATAAAAACATCCCCACAGCATGATGCTGGCATCACCATGCTTCACTGTGGGGATGGTGTTCTCGGGGTGATGAGAGGTGCTGGGTTTGTGCCAGACATGACGTTTTCCTTGATGGCCAAAAAGCTCAATCTTTGTCTCATCTGACCAGAGTACCTTCTTCCATATGTTTGGGGAGTCTCCCACATGCCTTTGGGCAAACACCAAACATGTTTGCTTATTTTTTTCTGGACACTCTTCCGTAAAGCCCAGCTCTGTGGAGTGTACGGCTTAAAGTGGTCCTACGGACAGATACTCCAATCTCCGCTGTGGAGTTTTGCAGCTCCTTCAGGGTTATCTTTGGTCTCTTTGTTGCCTCTCTGATTAATGCCCTCCTTGCCTGGTTCGTGGGTTTTGGTGGGCGGCCCTCCCTTGGCAGGTTTGTTGTGGTGCCATATTCTTTCCATTTTTTAATAATGGATTTAATGGTTCTCCGTGGAATGTTCAAAGTTTCTGATATTTTTTTATAACCCAACCCTGATCTGTACTTCTCCACAACTTTGTCCCTGACCTGTTTGGAGAGCGCCTTGGTCTTCATAGTGCAGCTTGCTTGGTGGTGACCCTCGCTTAGTGGTGTTGCAGACTCTGGGGCCTTTCAGAACAGATGTATATATGCTGAGATCATATGACACTTAGATTGCACACAGGTGGACTTTATTTAACTAACTATGTGACTTCTGAAGGTAATTGGTTGCACCAGATCTTATTTAGGGGCTTCATAGCGAAGGGGGTGAATACATATGCACGCACAACTTTTCCTTTTTTTGTTGTTTTTTGGAAACAAGTAATTTTTTACATTTCACTTCACCAATTTGGACTATTTTGTGTATGTCCAGTACATGAAATCCAAATAAAAATCAATTTCAGTTACATGCAAAAAAATAGGAAAAACACCAAGGGGGGTGAATACTTTTGCAAGGCACTGTACATGCATTTAATTATGTTAATAGATACATGAACACATGGTTTATAATGATTTACCAATAGTTTGCTAATGACTAACAAACTATTCAGTAATGGTTTATAAGTCGTTTGTACTAGACAGACTATTAAATAAATTGTGACAGGGCTTTTGAAATTCATGTAGAACAAGTTTGCTGTAAATGAGAATGTGAGAGAATGTCTTGCCAGACAGTTTAATGTACCTGATAAAATAAAGTTTTGTCAAAAATAAATAATACAAAATCAGAACCATTCTGCCCATTCCATTTCTACTCATGCACCTTGTAACACCTGAAAACCCCAGCTGAACCTGCATTCAACCCACTACTACTACTATTACCACTACCACCTGGTAAGTCACTCCACTAACACATTTGCATCATATAGTACCTCTACTGTTAGGACAAGCACCACCTGAGACAGTAGTGCCCTATTTCACAGCACACCGTAACTCATTGCTGTGCGGTGGCCTATATTTCTACAACACACTGACTGACTCCACCTGATAGGTTGTGGGGCTCCACAGCACCTGAGGGTAGCGTGAGCTACAGGCACAGAGAGAGGGACCCACATGGAGGTTTGTAGAGAAAGACATCCCTCTCTGTGACAGTGAGGGGGCCATGGTGGGGGATAGGGAGCAGCTGTCTGTACAGTATGTGTGCTAAAGGATGAGTTCAGCTCAAAACACAGAGAGAGCGGGATCCCTTCTACTGTACACACACACAAAAAGAAGATTCCTCAAGGTTCTTTTGGAAGGGTGATGGTTCTATGTGGATCCATAACGACCCAAAGAAACCTTTGAGCGCTTCAATGGTTCTTTACAGTTCACAAAATGTTTATTTGCTCTTTTAAAATGTAGGGGAGGCAGCTCATTACAATATTTTGGGGTGTGGTTTGCTTACAGCTCTTTTTGCACAACAGTGAGTGAATGTGTCATTCCACTAATGTGTTGTGTTATCCTGTTACATATTATACTGTATATTACATTTGAGGCTCCTCAGAGGAGAACGGGGAGGATCATCCTACTCAGTGAATTTAATGAAATAAAAATTGTGAAACATTAGAAAGTTATCCTTCTTAGATAGAACTATAGTAAATATATTTGCATCACCAAATAACTGATTAAAACACTGTTTTGCACTAAAGATCTACAGTAGTCTCAACAGCACTCTGTAGGGTAGCACCATGGTGTAGCCGGAGGACAGCTAGCTTCTGTCCTCATCTGGGTACATTGACTTCAATACCAAACCTATACAAAACCATGGTTCTCACCCCCTTCCTTAGACTTACACAGTTATTAAGACGACTTCCAGAGGACATCTTCCTTGCAGCATAAACTGACATGTTGTCCATCCAATCAAAGGATTAGAGAATTCATCTAGTACTGAAATCATAAACTACAGCTAGCTAATACTGCCGTGAATAAAATATGGTGAGTAGCTGACTCAAAAAGTTTTGTCCCAAAACTTTTTTTTTAAACTTTCACTTACGCTAGCTAATTTTGCCTGCTCAACATCCTGACTCAAAAAGAAAGGAATTATATGTATGTTAGCTAGCTGGCTAAGGCTATCCAACACTTCCAATTCAAGGTAAGCTTTCGGTTTTATAAATGTATTGCCACCGGGGGCCGCCGCTGTAACTGCTAAACTGCTTGCTGTACACTACTGTGTGATTGTACACATGGATTGGATTGTGGGTGTACTAACGCGTTAGTTCTTGTAGCTATGTTGACTATGACGTTAGCTAATATGGTGACAACAATGTAGGTTGTGTGTAGCGGTTATGGTATGAAGTTTTTTCTTCGCCTGGTCACAGACAGCTGTTGTGTTGTGCACCGAAGTCTACAAGTGATAATGATATATGACTATGGCCAGTGACGGTGTCTTGTGAAAGACTCATGTATGGCCTTGTGTCAATTGAGAACAGTTGACTAAATCAGTCAGTGGTTCTCTCCTCAGGGACCCCCAGCTGTTCCAGAGATAGCTCACTTGATTCAACTTGTCAATGAACACAATAATAAGAATTAAATGTTAACAATATAATATGGCTGACCAAAATAAAAAACCCTGTGTGGTTCTTCAAAATAATCTACAAAGAACCTTTAAGATTGAGAAAGGTTATTTATTGAACCCTTCTCCATAAAGGTTATATAAAGAACCATAAATAAGTGTTCTATATAGCCCCAAATAGGGTTGTAACCATAGCGGAACCGTTTTTGGTGCTATATAGAAAAATAATTGTATGGTTCTTTATAGAACCTTAGGAAAGGGTTCTTTATAGCAACATACAGGTTCCATTTAGAACCTTATGAGCATGGTTCTTTATTGAACCTTCAATTGCACCAAAAAAGGGTTCCGCTATGGTTACAAGCTTAATAACCCCTATCTGGTAGCATTTAGAACAGTGGCGGTCAGTGCCGTTTCAGATTAGAGATGACCATTCTTTTTTCATGAGCATGGCCTTATTTCTATTACAGCGTATTGGATGACTGTCATTCATATTCCATTCACCCAGCTCAATGTAACAGCGATAGGTTTAGGCTACTACATGATACTCAAATTTTGCCTATACCCATCATGCCTATGTATGAAAGTTTACAACGTAGGTGCACACAGGTCGAGAGACAAATTTGATGTGACAGACAGTGACACATGGACAGACAGTGAAATCAATACCGCCTTGCACATTGTTGCATGCATCTAGCTGATAGTGGGTGTAATCATTAGTCCAACAGTTGCAAACGAGAGTTTCTATTGGATAAATTCAGGTATGTTTATCCCTGTTTTGTTCCGTTTGCTTCTGTTTGTGAAACGTTTTTCAACAGAATCGGAAAGATTGAATACACACCGTTGTATTCCTTCACAGCCATGTTGTATTCCTTCTTGCATCTACGTTATGCACTCTCCTCCTTTCACCTCTTCCCTTCGCTTGTGGACTTCAATGCACAACACATCAGCTGTATGTGACCAGGTGACAAAACTTTTCCAAGCCAAACCGCTACACACAGCCTACATCGTTGTCACCATATTAGCTAAAGTAATGTCATAGTCAGCATAGCTAAGAGAACTAACGCGTTAGTAAACCCACTATAATCATGCAGTAAGGTTACAGTGTACAGTAAGCAGTTACACCGGCGGGCCCTGGTGGCAATAAATTAGTCACACCAAAAGCTTGCCTTGACTTGGAAGAGTTCCAGTGTTGTGTTGGATAGTCATAGCTGTTTGAGCAGGATGTTTCAGTAGGCTAAACTAGCTAGCTGCATTTGCTAGCTAAGTAAGTGAAACTGAAAAAAATTACGAAATCTCTCTCTATTTCTCTCTTGCTTCTCCTTCATTTAGGAATAAATTAATTTGTACAAAACTGTTTCACTTTTTTTTTCTCTCTCGTTGAGTCAGCTACTCACCACATTTTATGCACTGCAGTGCTAGCTAGCTGTAGGTTATGCTTTCAGTACTAGATACATTCTCTGATCCTTTGAGTGGGTGGACAACATGTCAGTTGCTGCAAGAGCTCTGATAGGTTGGAGTACGTCCTCCGGAAGTATTCATAATTACTGTGTAAGTCTATGGAAGTGGGTGAGAATCATGAGCCTCCTCTTTTGATGAAGCTATGGAATTGGCCTTAAACTGAGACGTCTTTCTCAGAAATGTAGCCACTGCTTTACATCGGCATGTACAGTATGTACATTATCTCCGCTACACAGGTAGTGGTGCTCCATTCCACTGTGTTGCTGCTGCTAAACCTACATCAAAACCTCTCTACTATCCTGTGTGTCACTGAGCCCCTGCTGCATGTGGAGGTGGGGAGGAGAGGCTGGCAGAGAGGCAGAGCCAGTGGGGGCTGATGGAGAGGAGAGGGACGAGCTGAAGACATCAGGCATCAGCTGTGCTCACTGGGAAGGAAAACAGAAATGGACAGATCTGTAGCTGCTGTGGGTCACCCTCCCCCATATCTCTGTATCTCTCTCTCTATTTCTTCATCCCTCTATCTTTGTCTCTGTGCCTCTTTGTCTCTCTCTCCCCCTCTCCCTGTCTCCCCTCAGATGTGTAGAGAAAACAGCATCTGTAGCCACTGGGCATCTGGCAGAGTCTGCAATTAATGAAACAGTGAGTGCTGCTGCGTAACTTCAACCGGCTGAGCAAAACAATCACAGAGTTCTGCAAGTGATTCACATCAAATAACGAAACAACAACAAGCCCAAAGAAGGGAGAAAACAACATATTAATGGGAGGAAGCCTTGACAGGTGACCAATTTTCAAGGTGAGATTTCAGGGCATCATAACCAAAGTCACTCACAGCCTGTCTGTCAAATTAGAAATGCTCAAGTCGTTAAATACATCATATCATATAATACATGCATAATATAATACATACATAATATAATATAATACATAATATAATGTAATACATACATAATATAATACATACATACATAAATAAGTGCTTATCTTCTGGGCACCATACTGAATTAATGACATCTTACAAAATGAAAGAAAGACAAGAAAAGACTAGTCCAGCTTCGATAGTTACCTCCATGTGTTGTAGAAGAACAGAGGGATGTTGAGGCCTACTGTCAGCCACTCCTGGGCACACAGGAACATGATACAGAACAGCCCATGGATAGAATACTCTGGAAGCACCAACTGGCAGGGGAGAAGGAGGGAGGGAAGGAGAGAGAACGGAAGAGTGAAGGGGGGGGTAAGAGGGAAAGTGAAATGCTCTTGAGAGAGGTCATTTCACATCAAATCTTCTCATTCACAGATTATTCATCACCATTTGACATGGCGTTAAGGCGGCGCTTGTGTCTAACACAGCTCGTCGTGCAAAACCTGGCGCGCTCGCATTTTCCAGCCCTAACGCCAGGTTCGGCTATTTACCTGTCTTAAAAACATGATTAAAAACATGATCCGATTTTTTGTTGACCCAATGCAATCTGGAAGTAATCAAAAAGACTGTCAATAAAGAGTTTGGCTCCTGAGGCTTCTTGAAATAAATCTTAATCCCCAAACTTTATTAAAATATCAAGTTTGAGCAGAGTAAAACAGTGAGCTAACATTCCCTTTTTATCTATGAATTGTAGGCAGGCCCACATTATTTTAGCCATGCAGGTACCGTTTTGGATGTCCATTAAATCCTCCATAGTCTGAGTTGTTTTAATATTATATGCCCACGGGGAGAAATGAATATGCCTGTAAGTGTGACATAGCCTATTTAAAACAAGTTGTTGTTTAGTTTTGTTTAGAATTTGATTAGAATTATTCATTCTCTTTTTTAGGCCTTATCAATAATGAATTTAATCTTGCTTATTGACAATGTTTGGCATGTCCATGCTCAACCATAATGCAATTTACAGTAGGCCTAGCCCCTGTATCAGTGTGAATGCTATTGAAGTCATGCAATTACTTAGAACAATGTGAACTGCAAATTTAGCAAAGATGGGATAGGTCTATATTTTGTTATTTCCTTTCTGTAAGCCATTTGATAAACTATTACGGACTAACATTGAAATTGGAGTTGATTCAAAGCCAATACATAAAAGACAGTAAATACACAACCTAAAGCAACCATATATTTCGCCATGGACCAAGCCTCGACACGCCCCCAACTTGTTAATTCATCAAAACCCAGCCCTTTCGCGCCAACACCAGCAAGTGTGCAGATAATTGTAATAGTGAAAATATGAAAAATATTTCTGACACCCCTGAACCTATAGTGCTACCGCCTGCGCTTAGATTTACCATTGTGTTAGGTTAGTTAAAATAGAGCCCTAAATATACACTGAACAAAAATACAAACGCAAGATGTAAAATGTTGGTCCCATGTTTCATGAGCTGAAATGAAAGATCCCAGAAATTTTCCATACACACAAAAAGCTTATTTCTCGCAAATGTTGTGCATACATTTATTTACATCTCTGTTAGTGAGCATTTCATTTTTGCCAAGATAATCCATCCACCTGACAGGTGTGGCATATCAAGAAGCTGACCTTGTGCTGGGTACAATAAAAGGCCATACTGAAATGTGCAGTTTTGTCACACAACACAATGTGTCTCAGGTTTTGAGGGAGCATGCAATTGGCATGCTGACTGCAGGAATGTCCACCAGAGTTGTTGCCAGATAATTGAATGTTAATCTCTCTACCATAAGCCACCTCCAACGTTGTTTTAGACCACGTGTAACCACGCCAGCCCAGGACCTCCACATCTGGCTTCTTCACCTGCGGAATCATCTGAGACCAGCCACCCGGACAGCTGATGAAACTGTGGGTTTGCACAACCAAACAATTTCTGCACAAACTGTCAGAAACCTTCTCAGGGAAGCTCATCTGCATGCTTGTCTTCCTCACTAGGATCTTGACCTGACTGTAGTTTGGCATCATAACTGATTTCAGTGGGCAAATGCTCCCTTTTGATGGCCACTGGCACTCTGGAGAAGTGTGCTCTTCACAGATGAATCCTGGCTTCAACTGTACCGGGCAGATGGCAGACAGCGTGTATGGCTTTGTGTGGGCGAGCGGTTTGCTGATGTCAATGTTGTGAACAGAGTGCCCCATGGTGGCGGTGGTGTTAGGTATGGGCAGGAATAAGCTACGCAAAACGAACACAATTGCATTTTATCAATGGCAATTTGAATGCACAGAGATACCGTGATGAGATCCTGAGGCCCATTGTCGTGCCCTTCATCCGCCGCCATCACCTCATGTTTCAGCATGATAATGCAAAGCCCCATGTCTCAAGGATCTGTACACAATTCCTGGAAGCTGAAAATGTCCCAGTTCGTCCATGGCCTGCATACTCACCAGACATGTCACCCATTGAGCAAGTTTGGGATGCTCTGGATCGACGTGTACGACAGTGTGTTCCAGTTCCCGCCAATATCCAACTACTTCGCACAGTCATTGAAGATGAGTGGGACAACATTCCACAGGCCACAATCAACAGCCTGATCAACTCTTTGCGAAAGAAATGTGTTGCGCTGCTTGAGGCAATTGGTTCACATCAGATACTGACTGGTTTTCCACACCCCTACTTTATAGGTATCTGTGACCAACATATGCATATCTGTATTGACAGTCATGTGATTTCCTTATATGAACTGTAACTCAGTAAAATATGGCAATCATAGACAGCTCCAAACAATTACCCACAGGGCTTCACAATGTCATTGAGCAACTGGCTAGCCTGTAAACGTTTTAGTTTTTTTTAACCTTTATTTAACAAGGAACAAATTCTTGTTTACAATGACGGCCTACCCCGGCCAAACCCTTACCCGCTGGGCCAATTGTGCGCTGCCCTATGGAACTGCCAATCACGTCCGGTTGTGATACAGTCTGGAATCAAACCAGGGTCTGTAGTGATGCCTCTATCCCTGAGATGCAGTGCCTTAGACTGCTGCGCCACTAGGGAGCAAATATACATGGGCAATTATCATAAATGTTATTCACTGATCTTGTGCCATGTCATGTGTTTGATAGCATTACTGTACATAAGCTTTTCATATTGAGTGAGTGGGGTCAAACACATGGTGGCAAACCGCCATCAGTCACTTTAATGAATCCAGCATCAGCAGCTATTAGTCATCAGAGCAGAGCTCCAAACATGGTTAGAGTCTGACAAAGAGTGAGTACCGAGATTACAGAGTAGTCATTAGCACTAGCTGGGCCACATACAGTGTCTCTCTCCCCAAAAAGTCAGCGCCATCTTTCATGTGGTGAAATGAACGCTGTGTGAAATAAAACATTTGGAGGACGCTAGGAGCCTACCCAATAAACGTTAATGCGTCAAGTCAAAAATGAAAGCCTTAGTTTAAATTGCGTCTGCTCTGAATAGTTTTTATAGAACTTTGTGCATATGATTATGGTACGAGTCAGGTGTGTTAGTCATAAGCGTATCCCATTGATTATATTGGCACATAGTGGTGGAAGACTAAGGATATCAATACGGTAATACAACAGGATTAGTAGTTGTATTCATGTGCGTAGTCAACCTGAAATTCAATGCGATTGCCACCACAGTGCTGATGAATACAATGTCTTGAGTCCTGAATGCTCACGGTGTAAGCCCTGTTTCCAGCTCTGTGTTTGTGTAAACACACGGAAAGGGGTTTAAGGTTATTATGTTTGACTCATACAGAAGGTTTTATCCTAGGCAATACCAACAATACCAGGATTTGTGCTCCTTAGCGCCACAGATGTACCCTGTTGAAAACTCTAAAATATGTAACGCTTTAAAAAGAGAAAAAGCTTTCAGAGAAGCAGAAGGAGAGAAGCACCGGCCGAGTTAAACTACTGTATGTAGGCTTAATGCTATTCCCTAATGCTATTTTACTGCTGCTCTTTAATTATTTGTTACTTTTATTTCTTATTCTTATTTAATTTTTAGGTATTCTTTTATTTTTTAAACATTTTTTAAACTGCATTGTTGGTTAAGGGCTTGTAAGTAAGCATTTCACTGTAAAGGTCTACACCTGTTGTATTCGGCGCATGTGACAAATAAAATGTGATTTGATTTGATTTGATGTGAAGCCCTCCACACGTTCATGTATATTTAACAAGCTAAAGGCACAACTGGAGCCTTGTCTGAAACACCTGGACTTGTACACGATGTGCATTGGCTCTATTATACATTATTCACAGTGCTGCATACTCCCTAATAACATAAAAACACAGTGGAGAAGCTCCTTAACACCAGGTGATGGAGAAACTGCTGCTCAAACGGCTCTATATATAAACACGACACTTCGCCATGCTCATTAAAATACAAATAGTCACGCTAAACTTTTTATTAACCCCGCTTATTCTCAGCCCCCATCCATCAAGTCCCAATACTACCCTCGCTGTCGCTGGCTAAACTCCTGCTGAATGCAGACAAACATTATGAACCACTCCCATGCTAATGTACCAGGCTTCTGCATAACTAAATTCAACCCACAACCTAAAATACATTGTGAGCACATACATCAGTAGCAGTCATCACACCAACCGTGACTAAAACAGTGACATGATGGAAGACAAAGGGTTTGGCTGCGAGGCACACAGAGCAACACAGATACATGATACTGTAGGTCTAACGACAAGGGGAGAGTAACAGCTCTGATGCTCTGTGTTGATTGAAGGTATAAGATTGATCCAGCTGTGTGGAGCTCGGGGCTCATCTGGGCCGGGCGAGGCTAGGATCAGGGATCTGTCTCTGGGCTCTGAGCCCTGAAGGGCACACATACACACACACACACACACACACACACTAGCCGGTGGCGAGGCAGGGCTCAACCTGTCGGCCAATTAGAGCGGACTCCTGTGAGGGCCCAACTCAGCCACAGTTCAAGAGGCTGGAGTGCCAAAGTGCTTTTCAAGTGTGATTTGAGGCAGCTCCCTGGGAGGGAGAGCAGAGCAACACTTGGAGGCAGGCTCTCTACAGCACACAGAGCTAATGACAGAGGGCTGCTGCTGCAGAGCGACTGCCACTACTCTACTCCACTCTGGTGATCTACAGAGCTACAGCACACTCTCCTCTACTCCACTCTGGTGATCTACAGAGCTACAGCACACTCTCCTCTACTCCACTCTGGTGATCTACAGAGCTACAGCCCACTCTCCTCTACTCCACTCTGGTGATCTACAGAGCTATAGCCCACTCTCCTCTACTCCACTCTGGTGATCTACAGAGCTATAGCACACTCTCCTCTACTCCACTCTGGTGATCTACAGAGCTATAGCACACTCTCCTCTACTCCACTCTGGTGATCTACAGAGATATAGCCTACTCTCCTCTACTCCACTCTGGTGATCTACAGAGCTATAGCCCACTCTCCTCTACTCCACGCTGGTGATCTACAGAGATATAGCACACTCTCCTCTACTCCACTCTGGTGATCTACAGAGATATAGCCTACTCTCCTCTACTCCACTCTGGTGATCTACAGAGCTATAGCCCACTCTCCTCTACTCCACTCTGGTGATCTACAGAGCTATAGCCCACTCTCCTCTACTCCACTCTGGTGATCTACAGAGCTACAGCCCACTCTCCTCTACTCCACTCTGGTGATCTACAGAGATATAGCCTACTCTCCTCTACTCCACTCTGGTGATCTACAGGGCTATAGCCCACTCTCCTCTACTCCACTCTGGTGATCTACAGAGATATAGCCTACTCTCCTCTACTCCACTCTGGTGATCTACAGGGCTATAGCCCACTCTCCTCTACTCCACGCTGGTGATCTACAGAGATATAGCCCACTCTCCTCTACTCCACTCTGGTGATCTACAGAGATATAGCCCACTCTCCTCTACTCCACTCTGGTGATCTACAGAGATATAGCACACTCTCCTCTACTCCACTCTGGTGATCTACAGAGATATAGCACACTCTCCTCTACTCCACTCTGGTGATCTACAGAGATATAGCACACTCTCCTCTACTCCACTCTGGTGATCTACAGAGATATAGCACACTCTCCTCTACTCCATTCTGGTGATCTACAGGGCTATAGCCCACTCTCCTCTACTCCACTCTGGTGATCTACAGAGATATAGCCTACTCTCCTCTACTCCATTCTGGTGATCTACAGGGCTATAGCCCACTCTCCTCTACTCCACTCTGGTGATCTACAGAGATATAGCCTACTCTCCTCTACTCCACTCTGGTGATCTACAGAGCTACAGCCCACTCCCCTCTACTCCACTCTGGTGTTCTACAGAGCTATAGCCTACTCTCCTCTACTCCATTCTGGTGATCTACAAGGCTATAGCCCACTCTCCTCTACTCCACTCTGGTGATCTACAGAGATATAGCCTACTCTCCTCTACTCCATTCTGGTGATCTACAGGGCTATAGCCCACTCTCCTCTACTCCACTCTGGTGATCTACAGAGATATAGCCTACTCTCCTCTACTCCATTCTGGTGATCTACAGGGCTATAGCCCACTCTCCTCTACTCCACTCCCTCCATTCTTCCTCTCTCTCTCTCTGATCGAGAGTCCTTCACTCCTTCTCTGCTGCTCGATGTCGGGTCGCTTGCAACGGCCAGTTAACACCACTTAACAGTGATTATACAACCCTCAACACTACAAAGGCTCCTTATGACATGCACTCCCCTCCATATGGATTTGGACAGCGAAGCTAACATTTATACTCCAGCATTTTGGATTGGAGATCAAATGTTTCATATGAGGAAACAGTACAGAAGGTTGTTTTCATATATATATGTTCTACCGTTTAGAAATTAAGGTACTTTATGTATCTTGTCGGCCCGTTTTAGGAAGTCAGAAGAATTTGGAAAAATTCAGTTACAGTCTATTAAAGTAGTCAAACGTTTAGTATTTGTTCCCATATTTCTAGCACTCAATGACTGAATCAAACTTGTGACTCTACAAAGTAGTATATTCTGGTGTGCCTTCTTGGTGACCAATGTGATGTTGTCCTCCCACTTGATACTGTGGGAGAAGATGGTCCCCAGGAATTTGAATGATTCCGCCGTGCCAACAGCAGAGCCATCAATCTCGAGGGGGAGAAATGGTGCAGGGTGTTTCCGGAAGTCAACCACCATATCCATGATTTTTTCTGTGATGAGTTTCAGGTTATCGTGACTGCACTAGGCCACCAGCCGGTTGACCTCTCCACGGTACATGGACTCATCGATGAGATGAGTGGGAAATTTACAGAGGCAGAAAGATCATATCCTCCCAAAAATGCTAACCTCCCTGTTATTGGTAATGGTGAGAGTTTAGCATGTTATGTTGTAGACTTTCTCACTCATCATTATTCATGATTCATTCATGATTTGTCTTAATCATGGCATAATCAGGATTCATTTAGACGGGTTCAGAAACATCACCAAAACAAACTGTAAATGCATCCAATGAGTTTGTAGAGTCACAAGCTTGATGTAATCATTGCATGCTATGAATATGGGACCAAATACAACACTTTTTGACAACTTTAATAAACTATAAGTGCATTTGTCCAAATATCTATTGACTTCTTCAAATGGGGGGACTAGATACATAAAGTGCCTTCATTTCGAAATGGTAAAACAGATATGTATGTGAAAATACCCTCAAATAAAAGGTGACATTCTGTACTGTCGGCTCATATGACACATTTAATTTAAAATCCAAATTGCTGGAGTAGAGCCAAATGTAAAATAATTGCTTCACTGTTCAAATACATGGAGGGGAGTGCATGTAGCCTTCAGTACACTCACAATACAAAGGAACCAGAGGATTAAATGTTATAAAAAGTTAACAAGGTTTACTAACTGTCTGAAACCATAGCACCAACCCAGAAATTCCATCTTTCTACAAGTGCCATACAGTAGCAGTTTGTCCATTATAAAAAGGAATACATTAAATTACTTGAATTAACTTGAAGCAGAAAAGGGGTTGAAACTAACTGAAGTGTATCTGGTCGAGCAAACCCAGTGGCCTCTCCAGGCATCCATCATATGAAACGCCTGTAACATATATGCAATCACGTATGCAATATTGTTCTCCGCCTCGCTCATTTGTGTTTGTGACTAATCTGGATATCACTCTCATTTTAGCAGCAGCAAATTTCCTCTGCTGCCGCCAGAGATCAAAAGAGCTCCTACTCTCCAATTACTCTCTCTCGTTACAACAGCAACAATAATTAAATGTAGCGAATAATTATACATATTTTCGCTTTAAAATAGACGTATTCCTCTGAGACCCAATAGCACATGAGTCCACAGTACAGTTAGTTTGTCAAACTTTGTGGATAGATGAAAAGTTGTCCCCAAAGGCTGGACTGGAAGGCATCTGTAGAATATTAGGCTACAGGTGTGCCTCGGCTCTTTTTCTTTACGCAGTCCACATACATTTATTTCCAACTGACTTCGCCCAAAGGTATAATTGCATTACAGGCATCCAGAGTTGCTACTGCTTTATATACATACAGTAGCTTCAAAACATTTCTACCGACAATTTTCAACTCAGCACCTCTGATATTTGACATGCTTGAAGATAGAGTTAAATCAGGAAAACCTATTAGTAATCAGGTTAAACATTATTCATGTTGTGAACACAAAAGTCTGCGGACCATTCTTGTTTTTACACATGAAAGGAACAAATGGTTTGAATTCCACTCCAATCCATTCCAGTGAAAGCCATGGCCACTACCCCATGGTTATAGGAATAAAACAATCCACAAGTCTCCATATAAAGAGGAGCAAGAGTGACTTCAGATGACACTTGACAATAAAGTAGGTGACTGGTATCTCTGCAGTATTTTGCTACTAGACCTTGATCCTCAGTATCCAGGGACACATCAACACTCTTGTTAATGAAGTGCAGGTATCTAGGCAGTGTACTGCTGCAGAATGCTGCTGTTACCCCCCTTTGATCTAGTGTCCAGTGACAAAGCAGAAATCTGCAGGGAGCTGCTCTGCTTCACACACCCCATTTGGAAGAGTGATAGCATCATGAACACAGAGCTCAGACATGCCTTACTCACTCTTATAGCCTACTAAGAGAGGTAGAACAAGATACAATGAAAGAGAAATGAGGGGCAAAGTGAGGAGATAATGGGTAGACTACTGTATACTAGAGGATCGTATTGATCAAGACACAGGCTAGATGTAGAACAGTGTGTTTCAGTGTGTTTCAACTAATGATAACATGCAGTAGTTCTGCGAGGTGATCTCACACCTCCACTGGCTGCACATTTACTCGACGCGTGACATACTAATGGCTCCGTCCAGCCCCCAGCCCCCGCCATGCACCCAACACTAACTCAGCCGCATCAGGCCTTGGCAAGACACATCAGCTGATTACATCCTGCATACAGTACAATTCAATTTTTTAAATCGTTGAGATTTGAGAATGTAATTTTCTATGAAAGAGAGCTAGAAGGGGACTTTAAACACCAAGGCATAAGAGTTTATTTATTTTTTCTGTCTCATATTTGGGTAAAGCCAGTTTAGCATTTACATGTACTGCTTAAAAGCCCCTAATGTTGGACTACCATGCTGTTTCTCATTGTTTTCCCAGCTGTACATTGTGGCTGCTCATGCATATTCACAGTAGTCCAACTCAGCAGTGGACTGCCAAACTGCCTGATGCCTATCAGGGATTCATCCCAGCGTGTGTGTGTGTGTGTGAGTGTGAGTGTGAGTGTGAGTGTGAGTGTGAGTGTGAGTGTGAGTGTGAGTGTGAGAGAGAGACAGTGCCAATTTTTTTGCATTACATCCTGTAATTTAAGTAGATTTTTATTTGGATTTCATGTAATAGACATACACAAAATAGTCCAAATTTGTGAAGTGAAATGAAAAAAATTACTTGTTTCAAAAAATTCAAAAAAATAAAAAACTGAAAAGTGGTACGTGCATATGTATTCACCCCTTTGCTATGAAGCCTCTAAATTAGATCTGGTGCAACCAATTACCTTCAGAAGTGTCACATGATCTGTCACATGATCTCAGTATATATACACCTGTTCTGAAAGGCCTCAGAGTCTGCAACACCACTAAGCAAGGGGCACCACCAAGCAAGCGGCACTATGAAGACCAAGGAGCTCTCCAAACAGGTCAGGGACAAAGTTGTGGAGAAGTCATATCAGGGTTGGGTTATAAAAAATATCATAGACTTTGAACATCCCACAGAGCACCATTAAATCCATTATTAAAAAATTGAAAGAATATGGCACCACAACAAACCTGCCAAGAGAGGGCCGCCCACCAAACCTCACGAACCAGGCATTAAAACCTTTTGTCAATAGGGGGAACTGTTAGCATTATTTATTTTTTTACATTTCCAAATTAAACTGCCTCGTACTCAATTCTTGCTCGTACAATATGCATATTATTATTACTATTGGATAGAAAATAATCTCTAGTTTCTAAAACCGTTTGAATTATGTCTGTGGGTGAACCAGAACTCTTTCTACAGCGAAACTCATGACAGGACATGCGAAGCTCTGAACTCGGATCAGTTTAAAACTCTGTGTGTGCCCTATGGCTTGACATGAACTGCACCCGCCTTCCCCTGGATGTCAGTAACCAATGAGAAGTGGAATGGTGTCTCTAGGTGTTTCTTAGAGTTTATAAAAGGGAATGGAGTGAGATGTCCCTTCTTTTCGACGCTCGCCAGGACGCAAGGGAGGACATCAGAATCGCATGCTCAAAAGCTCTCGTTATTGATCAAAGATATATCCGTCTGTGATTTAATTCGATATAGGTGTTAGAAACATCATAACGAAGTTATTTGAAACCGATTTATATCAGTTTATGCGAGTATATTGCTATTTTTCTGAATTTCCTTAGTATTGCGTTTGAGGATTTGGGCATGTGTGTGCCGTGTAGCTATCGTTAGCTGCTAGTTCCGAAGTTGAAGAGGTCGTCTTACAACAAAGCAACGATTCTTTTGGACAAAGGACACATTGCCCAAGATACCGATGGAAGCTCGTCCAAAAGTAAGAGTTATTTATGATTTTATTCCGTATTTATGTGGAAAAATGTAAACGCAGTTGTCAGCCATTTTTTGCGGCATTAGTCTGGCTGTAACTCACAATGTATGTCTAGTAACGTAAATTTAAAAAATCTAAATCAGCGGTTGCATTAATAACCAATGCATCTTTCATTAGCTGTCCAACCTGTATTTATTTAGTCAATCTAATCGATAAATAATCGTAAACTTAGGTGCCTTTCCAAGATGGCGCCGGCCAGAATGCATGCCATGTTTTGACAGATTACATTGCATAACCACGATTTGTGATGCTAAATATGCACATTTTCGAACAAACTCTATATGCATTGTGTAATATGATGTTACAGGACTGTCATCTGAAGAATTCTGAGAAGGTTAGTGAAAGAATTAATATATTTTGGTGGCGATAACGTTATCGCCCCTTTTGCCTTGATTCAATGCTGGTGTGATGTTAGCTCATGTGGTATGCTAATATAACGATATATTGTGTTTTCGCTGTAAAACACTTAGAAAATCTGAAATATTGTCTGGATTCACAAGATCTGTGTCTTTCGATTGCTGTAGGCTGTGTATTTTTCAGAAATGTTTTAGGATGAGTATTTTGGTAATTGACGTCGGTCTCTGTAATTATTCCGGCTGCTTCCAACGCTATTTCAGATTGCAGCTGCAATGTAGAACTGTGATTTATACCTGAAATATGCACATTTTTCTAAAAAAACATATCCTATACCATAAATATGTTATCAGACTGTCATCTTATGAAGTTGTTTCTTGGTTAGTGGCTATATATATCTTTATTTAGTCGAATTAGTGATAGCTACTGATGCAGGAAAAAAATGGTGGAGAAAAAAAGTTGTGTCTTTTGCTATCGTGGTTAGCTAATAGATTTACATATTGTGTCTTCCCTGTAAAACACTTAGAAAATCTGAAATATTGTCTGGATTCACAAGATCTTTGTCTTTCAATTGCTGTAGGCTGTGTATTTTTCAGAAATGTTTTAGGATGAGTATTTTGGTAATTGACGTCGGTCTCTGTAATTATTCCGGCTGCTTCCAACGCTATTTCAGATTGCAGCTGCAATGTAGAACTGTGATTTATACCTGAAAAATGCACATTTTTCTAAAAAAACATATCCTATACCATAAATATGTTATCAGACTGTCATCTTATGAAGTTGTTTCTTGGTTAGTGGCTATATATATCTTTATTTAGTCGAATTAGTGATAGCTACTGATGGAGTAAAAAACTGGTGGAGTAAAAAAAGTGGTGTCTTTTGCTAACGTGGTTAGCTAATAGATTTACATATTGTGTCTTCCCTGTAAAACATTTAAAAAATCAGAAATGATGGCTGGATTCACAAGATCTGTATCTTTCATCTGGTGTCTTGGACTTGTGATTTAATGATATTTAGATGCTTGTATTTACTTGTGACGCTATGCTAGGCTATGCTAGGCTATGCTAGTCAGCTTTTTTACTGTGGGGGGTGCTCCCGGATCCGGGATGAGTACCAAGTAAAAGTTAATCAGAGAGGCAACAAAGAGACCAAAGATAACCCTGAAGGAGCTGCAAAGCTCCACATCTGTTCGTAGGACCACTTTAAGCCGTACACTCCACAGAGCTGGGCTTTACGGACGAGTGGCCAGAAGAAAATAAGCAAACATGTTTGGTGTTTGCCAAAAGGCATGTGGGAGACTTCCCAAACATATGGAAGAAGGTACTCTGGTCAGATGAGACTAAAATTGAGCTTTTTGGCCATCAAGGAAAACACTATGTCTGGCACAAACCCAATACCTCTCATCACCCCGAGAATACCATCCCCACAGTGAAGCATGGTGGTGGCAGCATCATGCTGTGGGGATGTTTTTCATCGGCAGGGACTGGGAAACTGGTCAGAATTGAAGGAATGATGGATGGCGCTAAATACAGGGAAATTCTTGAGGGAAACCTGTTTCAGTCTTCCAGAGATTTGAGAGGTTCAACTTCCAGGAGGACAATGACCCTAAGCATACTGCTAAATCAACACTCGAGTGGTTTAAGGGGAAACATTTAAATGTCTTGGAATGACCTAGTCAAAGCCCAGACCTCAATCCAATTGAGAATCTGTGGTATGACTTAAAGATTGCTGTACACCAGCGGAACCCAACCAACTTGAAGGAGCTGGAGAAGTTTTCCCTTGAAGAATGGGTAAAAATCCCAGTGGCTACATGTGCCAAGCTTATATAGACATACCCCAAGAGACTTGCAGCTGTAATTGCTGCAAAAGGTGGCTCTACAAAGTATTGCCTTTGGGGGGGTGAATAGTTATGCATGCTCAAGTTTTCAGTTTTTTTGTCTTATTTGTTTGTTTCACAATAAGAAATATTTTACATCTTCAAAGTGGTAGGCATGTTGTGTAAATCAAATGATACAAAGCCCCCCAAAATCAATTTTAATTCCAGGGTGTAAAGCAACAAAATAGGAAAAATGCCAAGGGGTGAATACTTTCGCAAGCCACTGTAGACAGAGAGAAAGATAGACATAGAGAGAGAGACATAGACAGAGAGAGAGAGAAAGAGAGAGAGAGACTGTTTCCCCTGTGGATCCTCTCCTCTCCTCCACTTTTCCCTGGCCACAGCACATTAAAGGCAAAAGGCTCCAGGCAGTACTGGTTGTTTCTTCAGAGTGAATTACAGCACAGAGGGTGTAGATCAGGTTTGTCTGAGACAACACAAGCAGCTCACTGCTGCTGTGACACAGTGCCTGAGGAAAGTAAAGGTCCTCTCTGTGGCCTTGTAGTACGGTAGTAAGGCAATACAGATACTTTGTATTGTATGCGGTCACTGTGCAAACATACTCAACTTGATTCACTAGTCTCCCTACAGTACATCAGTGCAGCACCATTACAACTGGACTGAATTGCAACATATTCCTCAACGTCAGCAAGACTAAGGAGCTGATCATGGACTACAGGAGACAGGGAGCGGGGGAAGACTTTTACAGCTGCATCTTTGAGAGCATCCTGAGTGATTGTATCACCGTCTGGTATAGCAACTGCACCGCCCTCGACCGGAAGGCCCTACAGAGGCTGGTACAGACGGCCCAGCGCATCAAAGGGGATGAGTACCGTCTGGCAGGCGGTCCCGGTGCATCAAGGCTCAGCCCAACGGACTCCTAAACAGCTTCTATCCCCTGATCATAAGACTGTTAAATGGCTAACGACTACTGCTCTCCCTCTCTCACAGATTATCTAGCCACAATGACTCGATGCCCATCCACAGGTCTCTACACACTCAGACATGCACACCTTCACTGTCACTCTTACTCACACGCACGCACACACTCACACACACCCTCACTCACGCAGTCATTACTGAAGCCACACACTTAGACCCACAGGCACAGACTCCCTCACACCTAAACTGCTACTAAAATGATTATTGACTAGATTTATTACCACCACTACGCTGCTGTTCATTGATTATTGATTGACATTACCATTAGTATCTATCTATTTATCCTGCTACTGGTCAATATTACTTGTTTGCATGTATATATTATCATTTATATTACCATAAATATTTACATATTCCTGCTACCAGTCACTTTTCAGTCCTGTTTACACAGTTATATGATTAACTATTAATATTATTATTAATATTATTATTATTATTATTTATCCTGCTACCAGTCTCTTTCTCCTAATCCCTTCCTATATGTACATATCTACTATCGAGCTACCTCAACTACTCCAGTATTCCTGCACACTGTACATTTGGTACTGGCACTGACCCTGCTTACACTCTCCTGTTGTTTTTATTCTTTCATTATTATTTCCTGATTTATTGTTGTTTTTTGTTATACTATTTTGATATTGAATACTGCATTGTTGGGTAGGGTTTGCAAGTTAAGCATTTCACTGTACTTGTGCATGTGACAAATAAATGGGAAACTTTAAGGAATTACTGCAGGATTTCAGACTAACAAATCTCGTTCCTGTCTTGAAGGGAATTCCTTCATTATACTGTACGGATGTTGAGAGAGAAATGAACATTGATTTTATGCAGAGTTCACAATATCCACCAAAGTTAGTTAACGGGCTCAGCAGTCTGAACCAATGATTTGTGGGATTTCCAGAAAATTATCTCGCTCTGTCTAACGATGTCTATGTGCCTGTCTCTATCAGTACATTGTAAATGAAGTAGCCTAATGTAGTATATATATATATACAGCTTCAGGTCCTCTACAAAATATGTGTTTTCTCTATCAGAGCAGTGAAAAGAAAGTATGTCTTTTTTTTATAGTAACTCAATCGGGCAAATATCTTAATGTATATGCGTTACTGTGAGAGTGAAAGTGTATCTCACTATCCAACCATAACATCAAAGCAGCAACAGTTCGGACATCATACACTTGAAATAACCCACACATCAACATAACTACAAGCAAACCCATAACCACAGTATAGTATAGCCCCAGGTCTTCAGTGCAGTTGTCGTACTTCCTGGTCCACATCAACAGTCCTTACAGGAGCTTCCTCAAACCACCAAGTCATCTATGGCCTACATTTGACACTGTAGCTACATAATTTGACTACATCACCAGTCGCTTGTTTCTGTACCCTGGTAACATCTACTTTCTCCACGTGAAGCACACATCTTATCTGTCAAGCCCAACCCACCCTACCTCCCGCCCCGCTTCTCTGCAAACTGACAATCCTATGCAAATGGATTTTTTGGAGAGATGAATGCGGCGTGAGACAGTGTGATGGAGAGGATGGAAACTCTGTACTGAAACATCAAAAGTAGCTCCTCGTTTGAAGAATAAACATGAGGCGCTACGGAAACCACCGGGGACTGTTCTGTGCTCAACCGCTCGCTGGGCACTGATTGGATGTGAGGGAGATTCACCTTGACACTCACATTGGAGAAGAAAAAAAACAAGGCTTCTTCATCCAGGAGGTCTTCCGTAACCGGGACATTAACCCTACTCGATTAGGGAGGAAAGGAGGAATGAACAAGGGATGAAAAGTAGATGCAGATGGATGTGTTAAGCACTGGGGAGGTCAAGGCTGGTATCCAAGTCTTCCTGCTGGGGACGTTTTTATTATTCGACAGCCCAAGCATCAAAGCAGAGGAGTAGAGTAGCTCTAAAGCAGCGCTCCAATCAAAATACTGGAGGCTACAGGAGCAACTCCTGCATGAGTTACCCAAATCAATGGATGACTTGGAGAAATAATAAATGCAAACATGAACAAATCGATCCGAGATTAAACTTACAATATGAGTCTTTAAATTAATTATTAGATGAATGGAATTCTACTGTTATAATGTACAATCACTTCATTGCAAGCATACAACACCAACAACAGTCAAATAACACTATGTTCCCCATTACTCATATACCAGTTCCGTTTCCAATGCCAAACACACTGCACTGGCATGATTAATATTAATTCCAATTGCTTAGCAGAGGCTGTCAATCACCAGTTGGGTGTTATTGTCCTCTCTCCCACTGCCTGGGATCTGAGCTCCAGTTCTTTTGCATAAACTCAAAATATTCTGGAGAGAGAAGTTGGCAATTTCACGCACCTGGGCGAGGAAGGTGTTGAGGAAACACTCAGTCCTATTCCTTATCACTGCTGAGCTCACAAGGATTTGTTGTTTTTTCTGTCAGGATGATGCAAAGCCACATGCAGGATTTGAGGAACAGTTTTTTTTTATTGACTTCTTTTAATATCTCCTTCTGTAGTGTAATAATGTGGGGCTGGGAACTGGGATGAGCTGTTAGAAAGACAAGAGGATAGTACAGTCAAGTATGAGAGATCTAAGAATTTCAGGTAAAAATCTATTTTCAATATCCTGTGAAGACACACACATCTACTAAGACTCTATGTTAATAATCCATGGTAATCCTCTCGTCCTTGGTTGTGTCATAATTTACATTCATATTTCATCATCATTTCTGTGTGCGACATACAGTACAACTGTATGTCACGGCAGGTAGCCTAGTGGTTAGAGCGTTGGACTAGTAACCGGAAGGTTGCAAGATCGAATCCCCTGAGCTGTCGTTCTGCCCCTGTGAACAAGGCAGTTAACCCACTGTTCCTAGGCCGTCATTGAAAATAAGAATTTGTTCTTAACTGACTTGCCTAGTCAAATAAAGGTAAAGAAAACCTGTGCTCCATTAATAGTACACACAGAAAGAGGATGTATGCTTTGACTTTGATTGGGAAACAGCATGACAGGAGGAGTGCAAATGACACAGTGTTCAAAACATTAAGAACACCTTCTTAATATTGAGTTGCACCCCCTTTTGCCCTCAGAACAGCCTCAATTCGTCGGGGTATGGACTCTACAAGGTGTCGAAAGCGTTCCACAGGGATGCTGGCCCATGTTGACTCCAATGCTTCCCACAGTTGTCTCAAGTTTGCTGGATGTCAATGGTGGACCATTTTTGATACCACAGGAAACTGTTGTGCGTGACAAACACTGCGTTGCAGTTCTTGACACAAACCGGTGTTCCTGGCACCTACCTACCCTGTTCAAAGGCACAAATATTTTGTCTTGCCTATTCACCCTCTGAATGGCACACATGTCTCAAGCCATGTCTCAATTGTCTCAAGGCTTAAAAATCCTTCTTTAACCTGTCTCCTCCCCCTCATCTACAGTGATTCACTTTAACAGGTGACATCAATAAGGAATCATAGCTTGCACCTGGATTCACCTGGTCAGTCTATGTCATGGAAAGAGCAGGTGTTCCTAATGTTTTGTACACTCAGTGTATAGCTTGGTGAGCTAAACTGTGCCTGGTGGTAATACAGTAGGACAGAAGGTCAGAAGGTGTACGCTCCTTATCGCTTCATAACTCCTTACATTGGGAAACAGCATTCAAGGTGTTCTGTTAACTCTCCATGAGCTGAACTGTGCCTGAGTGTAATACAGTAGGTCAGGATGACACTCCCCATCCATTGCCAAACAACATGTTGAAGTGTTGTGAGAAGTCTAGTTTGCTGAGCTAAAAACGATGCGTGGTAGTACAGCCTGGAGAGTTGGGACTGGAGGCTGTCTGTTCAGTGTGTGGTAGTGCAGCCTGAATGACTGGAGGTTGTCTGTAAATCCAGACATGGTGGTATGGCGTGGGTCCAGACAGGCACCATGGGGGGGAGTGGAATCCTCCATGACTCAACAGCATACAGAAATGCTCTGATTGGCTCGGAATCACCAGAGCGCAGCAGCAGCCCTCCCTCATCTCTATCTCTCTCCATCTCTTCCTATCTTTCCCATTCTATCTCTCTCCATCTCTTCCTATCTTTCCCATCTCTATCTCTCTCCATTCCATCTCTTCCTATCTTTCCCCTCTCTATCTTTCTCTCATCTACTGTACCGCCATTTCATCTCCCTTCAAATGATAGGGGAGGGAGAAAATGGAACTCCTATGTATTTTAGGAGCAGGAATCGAGCAGGGTTGCAGGCTCCACCACCTTGCAAATGAACACGCTGGCCTAACCACCTCTGTGCTTCTGCTTCTGTACTCACAGAGGTGTGTGGGGAATGGGGAGGTGTGTGGGGAGGTGTGTGGGGAATGGGGAGGTGTGTGGGGAGGTGTGTGGGGAATGGGGAGGGAGAATGAGACAAAAAAATAAAGAAAGATAGATGAGCAGCACTCTATGGTTGGTTCTGTTGCTGTGACAACACCGCTGTTTTACACTCACAAACCGAACGGGGCGGGAGAAATAAAACCACCAGCTAGTGCTCCTCTGCGACTGGCTTGCAAAGTACAGCACCTGCTGCCATAAGACAAACTCCACAATCTATCCAAGATCATTTTCTATGTAATATTGTGTGGGGTGACTCATATCCGCAAATGCTGAGAGAATGCATTTGTAACAGATGAGGAACAAACAATAACCATTTCTACAGTAACATACACATAGTTCATGTAGTGCTGAAGATCCTCTAGGAACGATGAAATCTAATGAATAAGCTTTATGACTCCAGGCAGGGTAGGAAATGAACTTCTGATGTGGTGTTGATGGTGCAGCTCAACACTCTCACTGGGTCAGTACTGCAACAGTCCCCAGGAGTGACAGATGAGCCTAAGGCAGTGTTGACAACAGAGATAAAGAACAAAAACGGCCTCCATTCCAGCAGCCCCGGTATGAAGGAAGTTAGAGGGAGTTTTGCGAGCCAATGCTAACTAGCGTTAGTGCAATGACTGGAAGTCTACCGGAACAGCTAGCATTCGAAACTACCTCAAACTTCCTTCATACTGGATGCAAAGACATGAAAATGGTATCCATGAGTTCATCTGACCCTTGGTAAATTGATAAATCTTGCACTATCCCTTTAATGTTTTGAGATACAGTGACTGAAGTACTGTACTCACCCCTGTGCAAAGTCTTGATCACCCCCCCCCCCCCCCACTACATCGGATGTAGTGATCATAATATAATAGCCATATCTAGAAAAAACTAAATTGTGTATAAGCGAATATACAATATACAAGAGGTTTTGCAATGATTCCGATGGCAAAGATGTGAAAAATATTTGTTGGTCTGATGTATGAAATGAGGAACAGCAGCACTTGCAGCATTTATGAAACTGCTTCTTCCGGCTACTGATAGGCATGCGCCCATCAACAAACTGACTGTTAGAACTGCCAAATCCCCATGGATAGATGAGGAATTGAAAAACTGTATGGCTGAGAAGGATGAGGCAAAGGGAATCGCAAATAAGTCTGACAACACAGCAGATTGGCAAACAAAATCACATAACTAAACTAAAGAAAAAGAAGAAGAAACTATACTATGGAACAAAGATAAATTATATAATGAATGATAGTAAAAAGCTCTGGAGTACCTTAAAATAAATTCTAGGCAAAAAAGCGAACTCAGCTCCCTCTTTCATTGAGGCAGATGGCTTGTTCATAACAAAACCCTTTGATATTGCCAACCACTTTAATCACTTTTTTGTTGATAAGATTAGCAAACTTAAGCATTACATGCAAACAAATGCTGAGCCTTCATATTCATGCATATCGAACCAAATAATGAAAGACAAACACTGTAGTTTTGAGTTCTGCAAAAATGGTGTGAAAGAGATGATTTTTTAAAATAAGGACAAGCCACCTGGTACCGACAGTCTGGGTGGTAAATTGCTGAGGTTGGAAGCAGAATACATTGCGACTCCTGTTTGCCACGGCTTCAATTTAATCCTAGAAGATGGTGTTTTCCCTCAGGCCAGGAGGGAGACAAAGGTCATTCCGCTGCCCAAGAATAGCAAAGCACCCTTTAATGGTATAAACAGGCGACCAATCAGCCTGTTACCTGCGCTTAGCAAACTTTCGTAAAAAACAGTGTTTGACCAAATATAATGTTATTTTACAGAAAACAAATTGGCAATGGACTTTCAACATACTTATAGGGAAGAACACGCAACACACTCAGCACTGACACAAATGACTGATGATTGGCTGAAAGAAATTGATAATAAGAAGATTGTGGGAGCTGTTTTGTTAGACTTCGGTGCAGCTTTTGATATCATTGATTATAACCTATAGCTGAAAAAATGTGTTATGGATTTACATCCTCTTTCTTATCATGGATTGAAAGTTACCTTTCTAATAGAACTGGGGTGACCACATTTAAAATCCTCCTGGACAACAGGAGGATTTTGCTGGACATTTTGCTGGACATTCGCGGGACAGTGTACACACACACACACACACACCTCTCGCTCATGGTGTGTGTGTGTTTTTTAAGTGCCGGAGAGCAATCAAAATGTAAATTACGTCATCATTTCTCAAAGTATGTACCGACAGATGTACACATTGAATATCATGATAGAATATGCATAAAATGCATCTTCCAATTGCAACATCTGCCTATGCCGACACATTGTCTCAAAATAAAAATATATTTTTAATACCCTCAAACACCATTTGAAAATAGGCCATGGCATATTCACTGTACATTATGAATGATAATTCTTCACGTTTTACCAGTGAAAATGTCCAAACTGCATCTGCCTGCCAATCATTTGATCTCAATCAGTTTCATGGGAATGTGCATTTAGATCTTCTTGAAGTGTTTTGTGAGCAAATTAGAGCAGTTGGTGTTAAACTACAGCGTTTTGATTCAATCGGAGCACATTCAACCTAGTGGTGCACTGTTTTGAGTTTGTGGTGTGAGATTTTTTTGGGACTATTCAGCTAACCATCCTAAAATCATGAAATGAGGTCGTGTTTTTGATGTAACAGCAACCTTATACTATGCTATTATACTTGGTTATGTTATGTAGAATACTAATGAATCATTATGTGATCTTCCAAGACATTGATTCAGCTTTGATCTAACTTTACTGAATGAGTACCACTGTGAGAAGTGCAGCACTACACCCGGACTACACAGCACTCGGCGCAACTAGCCAACTAATTGTTGCCTACTGCAAAATTTGGTGATGCAGAAACGAGAGACCACGTGTGGCCGTTTTATGAAAATCTGGGAATGTTTGGCCAATATTTGGTCTTAGGGAATGTAAAACAGCTAGGAAGGGAGGCTTTTTAAGCGGGATTGAGACTGAGTGAAGCAGCAGCAAATTATGTTGAATGAGAAACTAATGAGCATGGAGTAGCCTCACAAGTTTGACGAAATTACTTCATCCAAAAGTATGTTCACACCTGCTTGTCGAACATCTCATTCCAGAATCAGGGCAGTCAGCTTGGGCCATTATTGTTTTCTGTTTTTACCAATGACCTTCCACTGACCTTGAATAAAGCCTGTGTGTCTATGTATGCTGACGAGTCAACAGTATACACGTCGGCTATGACAGTAAAATAAATAACTGGCACCCTTAACATAGAGCTCCAGTCAGTTTTAGAATGGGTAACTAGCAATAGGCTGGTGCTAAATATTGCAAAAACTAAAAGCATCGTTTTTGGGACATATCACTCGCTCAACCCTAAACCTCAGATCTATTATTGAATAATGTGGCGTTTAAGCAAGTTGAGGAGACTGAACTGCTAGGTGTAACCCTAGATTGTAACGGCTGTCAATGTCGTTCTCCTCCTCAGACGAGGAGGAGCATGGATCGGACCAAGATGCGGAGTAGGAGGTATTCATGATTTTAATGGCAAACAAACAAACACTACAAATTAACAAAACAACAAACGTGACTAACCTGCAACAGTCCTGTGTGGCCCAAACGCTAACACAGGAAACAAACACCCACAAAACACCAGTGAAACCCTGGCTGCCTTAGTATGACTCTCAATCAGAGACAAACGATACACACCTGTCTCTAATTGAGAATCATACCAGGCCGAACACAAAACCCAACATAGAAATACAAAACATAGACTGCCCACCCAACACTCACGCCCTGACCAATAAAGACATACAAAACAAGAGAAAACAGGTCAGGAACGTGACATAACCCCTCCCTTAAGGTGCGAACTCCGGGCGCACCAGCACAAAGTCTAGGGGAGGGTCTGGGTGGGCATCTGACCACGGTGGTGGCTCAGGCTCTGGGCGAGGTCCCCACCCCACCATAGTCACTCCCCGCTTCCGTATCCCCCTCCCAATGACCACCCTCCAACTCAACCCACCTAAATGAAGGGGCAGCATCGGGATAAGGGGCAGCAGCTCCGGGATAAGGGGCAGCAGCTCCGGGATAAGGGGCAGCAGCTCCGGGATAAGGGGCAGCAGCTCCGGGATAAGGGGCAGCAGCTCCGGGAAAAGGGGCAGCTCCTGACTGTAGGGCAGCTCATGACTGTAGGGCAGCTCATGACTGGAGGGCAGCTCATGACTGGAGGGCAGCTCATGACTGGAGGGCAGCTCATGACTGGAGGGCAGCTCATGACTGTAGGGCAGCTCATGACCGTAGGGCAGCTCATGACTGGCTGGCGTCTCTGGCAGCTCCTGACTGGCTGGCGTCTCTGGCAGCTCCTGACTGGCTGGCGTCTCTGGCAGCTCCTGACTGGCTGGCGTCTCTGGCAGCTCCTGACTGGCTGGCGTCTCTGGCAGCTCCTGACTGGCTGGCGTCTCTGGCAGCTCCTGACTGGCTGGCGGCTCCTGACTGGCTGGCGGCTCCTGACTGGCTGGCGGCTCTGGCAGCTCCTGACTGGCTGGCGGCTCTGGCAGCTCCTGACTGACGGACGGCTCTAGCGGCTCCTGACTGACGGACGGCTCTAGCGGCTCGGGACAGACGGGCGGCTCTAATGGCGCTTGGCAGACGGATGGCTCAGACGGCGTTGGGCAGACAGATGGCTCAGACGGCGTTGGGCAGACAGATGGCTCAGACGGCGTTGGGCAGACAGATGGCTCAGACGGCGTTGGGCAGACAGATGGCTCAGACGGCGTTGGGCAGACAGATGGCTCAGACGGCGTTGGGCAGACAGATGGCTCAGACGGCGTTGGGCAGACAGATGGCTCAGACGGCGTTGGGCAGACAGATGGCTCAGACGGCGTTGGGCAGACAGATGGCTCAGACGGCGTTGGGCAGACAGATGGCTCAGACGGCGTTGGGCAGACAGATGGCTCAGACGGCGTTGGGCAGACAGATGGCTCAGACGGCGTTGGGCAGACAGATGGCTCAGACGGCGTTGGGCAGACAGATGGCTCAGACGGCGTTGGGCAGACAGATGGCTCAGACGGCGTTGGGCAGACAGATGGCTCAGACGGCGTTGGGCAGACAGATGGCTCAGACGGCGTTGGGCAGACAGATGGCTCAGACGGCGTTGGGCAGCCGGGCAGTTCAGGCACCGCTGGGCAGACGGGCAGTTCAGGCACCGCTGGGCAGACGGGCAGTTCAGGCACCGCTGGGCAGACGGCAGACTCTGGCCGGCTGAGACGCACAATAGGCCTGATGCGTGGTGCCGGAACTGGAGGTACCGGGCTGAGGGCACGCACCTCAGGGCGAGTGCGTGGAGGAGGAACAGGGCTCTGGAGATGCACTGGAAGCCTGGTGCGTGGTGTAGGCACTGGTGGTACTGGGCTGGGGCGGGAAGGTGGCGCCGGATATGCCGGACCGTGAAGGAGGACACGCGCTCTTGAGCACCGAGCCTCTCCAACCTTACCAGGTTGAATGGTCCCCGTAGCCCTGCCAGTGCGGCGAGGTGGAATAGCCCGCACTGGGCTATGCAGGCGAACCGGGGACACCACCTGTAAGGCTGGTGCCATGTACGCCGGCCCGAGGAGACGTACTGGAGGCCAGATACGTTGGGCCGGCTTCATGACATCCGGCTCGATGCCCAACCTAGCCCTCCCAGTGCGGCAAGGTGGAATAGCCCGCACTGGGCTAAGCACGCGTACTGGGGACACCGTGCGCTTTACCGCATAACACGGTGTCTGACCAGTACGACGCCCTCTCACTCCACGGTAAGCCCGGGGAGTTGGCTCAGGTAACCAACCCGGCTTCGCCACACTCCCCTTTAGCCCCCCCCAAGAAATTTTTGGGTGAGCCTCTCGGGCTTCCAGCCTCTCTTACGTGCTGCCTCCTCATACCAGCGCTCCTGGGCTGTGGCTGCCTCCTTCTCCTCCCGAGAGCGGCGATTCTCTCCCACCTTAGCCCAGGGTCCTTCTCCGTTGAGTATTTGCTCCCATGTCCATTCCTCTTCTCTCCATTGCTTTGGTTCTTGCCGTCCTTCTCCAATCCGCTTGGTCCTGGTTTGGTGGGTGTTTCTGTAACGGCTGTCAATGTCGTTCTCCTCCTCAGACGAGGAGGAGCATGGATCGGACCAAGATGCGGAGTAGGAGGTATTCATGATTTTAATGGCAAACAAACAAACACTACAAATTAACAAAACAACAAACGTGACTAACCTGCAACAGTCCTGTGTGGCCCAAACGCTAACACAGGAAACAAACACCCACAAAACACCAGTGAAACCCTGGCTGCCTTAGTATGACTCTCAATCAGAGACAAACGATACACACCTGTCTCTAATTGAGAATCATACCAGGCCGAACACAAAACCCAACATAGAAATACAAAACATAGACTGCCCACCCAACACTCACGCCCTGACCAATAAAGACATACAAAACAAGAGAAAACAGGTCAGGAACGTGACATAGATAGCGAGCTGTGATGGTCAAAACATATAGACTTAATGGTTGCTAACATGGGAAGAGGTCAGTCCAAGATAAGGCGCTGTTCTGCTTTCTTGACATTTCAATCAACTAGACAGGTCCTAGAGGCCCTAGTTTTGTCGCACCTGGACCACTGCCCAGTTGTGTGGTCATGTGCAAATAAGGACATAGGCATAGTTGCAGTTGGTCCAAAACAGGGCAGCACATTTTGCAACTAGATATACATGGAGGGCGAACGTCAATGGCATTCATGTCAATCTCTCCTGGCTCAAAGTTGAGGTGAGATTGACTGGATCACTATTGGTCTTTGTGTGAGGTGTTGAATGTACCGAACTGTCTGTTCAAGCAGTTGGCACACAGTTCGGACACTCACTCACACAAGACATGCAACCAGAGGTCTCTTCGCAGTCCCCAGTTCCAGAACAGAGGCTGGGAAATTCACAGTAGTAAATAGAGCCATGACTACATGGAACTCCGTGCCACCCCAGGTAACTCAAGCTAGCAATAAAACCAGCTATAGATTTCTTTAGGATAAAATAACACCTTACGGCACGATGGGGACTGTAAAGAGACACAGGCATTTTCATATATTATGTATTGTATTATGTATTTTATTTTGCATTGTATTATGCATTGTATTGTGTATTGTATATTTCATTGTTTTATATATTGTATTATGTATTGTATATTGCATTGTATTGTATTATGTATTGTATTATGCATTGTATTATGTATTGTATTTTGCATTTTATTATGCATTGTATATGTATATTATGTATTCTATTTGTTGTGTTTCGTTTCCTGTTTGCACCCTATTAAGAGTGGCTGCTGCCCTGGCATCAAATATTGCAGTTTTAAAGCTTATTTGCGGCAATTTTACACATTTTGGCATGGGCAGAGATTTTTTTTTGCAATGTATAACAAATGTAATTCATTCTACTAATTTTGCCATGGGGTGGATAGAAAATGTTTTGTATATGATATCTGAGTTAGAGTGACTAACAAAATCAATGGGGGGCCCCCTGGTCGGTAATTCAGCCATGATAACTACAGGTTTAAATAGCTAGCTAGACTAATGTTAACTGACATGGGCTAATTGAGTGACTGTCAGTGACTGACATAACAAGAGAAAAACTGCTGATACACATCCAAATTTAGAAATTGCACCTTGTGTATTCTACTATTTTAACTCTCACAAACTAGCGGGCCACCAGTCTAGATGTAGAAGACCGTGATCATTTGCTGGCTTTAAAATGTAGGCTAAATGACATATGCACATGAAGTAATAAAGGAAATGTTTTAAATAGGACAGTGTTCAGTGGCTATTTACCTTTCTCAGCAGGCAGCAAATCCTCTCAATGTTCCGGAGTCGCTCTCTCTGTTGGAGCCAAACAGGAAACAGTTACATCACCTGCATTAAATATACATATGGAAACACAACAGTTGTTCTGATGAGGTTCACCAGTCCACAAATAGGGGTATTTTACAGACCTTAGTGACTAGATAGTGTAGTAAGTCCAACTGTCTAGTCACTAAGGCCTGTAGCATACTTGTTACAAGCTGGGGAGAATCAAGAATGCTTCAGGAGTGTGTTAGGTATACAGGAGTGTTTTGGGTAGCATGATGCCGCTGGCCTGTGAAGCTTGATTTACACTGTGTAGGCCCACAGTGAGACATGGATGATGCTGGTTCCTTCCTTCCCACCTCTGCTGAGCTATAAGCAGACTCTGCATCTTCTGCCTGTGTTTGTCTGTGTGTGGTGCTGGGGCTTTGTGGAGTCAACCCAGCACTGCCTAAAGCACTTGTCTACCCCCCACTTCTTGGCCCAGCGCTCCTCTCTCTGCAGAACTACAGTGCAACCAGAAACTGGCGAGGACATCAAGGGCCATATTTAGAAAAACCAATGCCAGGCGACACCATTTCTTGAATGGCGCATGTGAGCAGCATGGCATATGGCGATTACATAGAAACTTTCCCTATTTTGGGCAGTGCTTGTTTCTATGCCTGTTGTGGATGGATACCTCGCCCTGAGAGTCCCAGTCTGTACATGTGTCTCTATCAGACCAAATTGACTTGGTTGATGTGCAAAATTGTCATACTTGGGATGATGTGCTATCTTGAGGATAAATGATATATGAATGACACCCAAACAGGCTTATCTTCCTCTGCAGAGTGCTGGTGAAAAGGCCCCTGAAACAGGGGGGGGGGGGGGGGGGGTTGAATGTTATTTCCCAAAAGCTGCATTAATCAAGACTAAACATACATATTTGATTAGTATTTTGGAGAAAAAAAACACTACAGAAGAACTTCCTCTGATGGGATGTATAATTCATAATGGAGTCGCCTGTACGCCTCTAAATAATGTAATCTGAGGTAACACTACTGTAGAAAGCCAGTCTAGCGTACGTTGGAACTAAGACCATTGTAACGGTTCTACAGGCTCTGTGGGGAAAATGTGCAGCCTGGTGGCTAATCTCCATTTGAGCATCAGCCGTTTTTTATCTCTCATCTCAAAATCTGATACGACACAATCTACACGTCAGTCCTCTTGGACTTGTTCTGGGTAAAGACGGTGGAAAATGTCTTCAATTGCCTCCTTTTACTGTAATGTTTTTCTATTTTAAAAGTGCCAAGTGTATTGAGATGTTTTAAATGCACTTTAAAGTTTCACTTTAAGGAAGTCCCCTTCCACTGAGAGAAATGTGCTATTATATTAAGAGTAGAGGTAGGAAAGAGGTTGGGGTTGAGGAGACGTCAAATTGAGCTGCGGGTAGTCTCATATACATACGTGAAGTCAAATCTGTAGAATACTTTGATGTTCTCCAAGCACATTTTGCATTGCTTCCTCCTCCCCATGTCCTCTCACGACCCACTGCAGTAGTTCAGCATAAGAATCCACAACATCTATGAGAAGTTACCGTAAATTAGCCCTATTTTGGGACTGCAGCACCTCATTTGGGCGAACCTGAATTTGCCTCTACACATGTTTTCCTCTCCTCTCCCATCTTGAGGAGTATGAACGAGGCCATGCTAATATATTCCAGTGGTAGCCATGGAGACGCCAGATAACTGCCGACGTATCAACACTTCTCATTAGCAAGCAATTAGACAGGGCTCGCTTTGAAATGTTACTCAGCGAGAATTTGCTTGACAAGCAAGTGTGCTGGGGTACTGTAAATAAGACACACAAAAATAAACTGAGGCTCAGGGTGAGAATAGAGAGGAGACCTAGAGAGGTCAAGGAACTGTTGAGAGAAGAAGAGGAGTGTTTGACAGGTGGGAAATCGTTCTCTGGAGTGTGTACCTTCACTGTCTAGAGTACACAGTACACACAGTGCTCTGTCGAAGGAGTGAATGAATATGGGCTAATTACTGGTTCACTTTCTGGAGATGAGCATTTAATATTTTATTAGGATCCCCATTAGCTACAGCCAAAGCTTCAGCTACTCTTCCTGGAGGTCCACACAAAACATGACACAATACAAAACATGAATAGACAAACAATTCTTCAAGCTCTGTCAAGTTGGTTGCTGATCATTGCTAAACAGACATTTTCATGTCTTGCCATAGATTTCCAAGACGATTTAAGTCAAAACTGTAACTAGGCCATTCAGGAACATTCAATGTCAATATAATATCTCAATATAATACATTTTAAATTATGGCTGTAACACAACAAAATGAGGGAAAAGTCAAGGGGTGTGAATACTTTCTGAATGCACTGTACACTGACATTCCAACACACACATAGACTACATACGCTCACACGCACACAAATCACACACATGCATGCATAGACGCCAAACCCCCAAACACACACACACACACATGCACATACAGAAACACACAGACACACTTTCACACTCGTCACGTACGCTGTTGAATACTCTGTTTATTATCTGTCCAGATTGCCTAGTTACAGTTACCCCTACCTACATGTACATAATTACCTCAACTACCTCATACCTCTGCACATTGATTCGGTTCCGGTACTCCTTGTATATAGTCTCGTTATTGTTATTTTAATACGTTACTATTTCCTTCTTTTTATTGCACATTTTTCTTACTTTTTAACTGCATCGTTTGGAAAGGGCCTGTAAGTAAGCATTTTATGGTAAAGTTTACGCCTGTTGAATTCGATGCATGTGACAAATAACATGTGATTTGATTTGGAACATGTACTCATAATAACGGCTACACTGCAGTCATCATTTGTTACAGCTGCTTACTGTTACAATTGCAAGTCCGGATCCTAATCTCTCAGAACCAGTTGTTCTGTAAACACTAACCAGAATCTTACAACATTAGGAACTACCCGTGTCCTTGGTTCTCCCGTTTGACGTCAATAATATTCATAACGAGAGGAGAAATGTGACGATCCAGTAGTGGAGGCTGATGTACTGTCAGTATAGTGCAGGTGGTTCTCCAAGCTGGCTTTATATTATGACTTACCTTGCCTGAGATCTCAGGACTTGTGTCGGCTCCCAGAGCTAATACCTAGAGTTTACCCAGTGAGCCGTCATCCCAGGTTTGATATCTGGCCGATTACATGGGCCTACTGTAAAGCTTTCAACATTTTCTTGTAACAACAACAACAACAACGTTTTTAGACAGGACCCAGTATTATGCCAATCCACCATTCACCCGTTGGAGTCACACTGACATATAACCGATAGTACTAATTTACTAGAGATCTAACTAAAATGTAACCTATATGAGCACATGGGTAGTACACAATTCCATGATCAGTCTAGGGAAATAAAATCATAACACAAGTAATACTCCTCTCTCTGCATGATAATGCAACTATGGTAACTGCTTCCCTTTCCTTGCATTCATTTATTCACTGTTTTATCAGTCTGATCTTTAATGCAAGACTTAGATGATATTATTTGCTTCAGGCTAATCCCTGGCTGATAGAACGGTAGTTCAGAGTCGGAGAAGCAACAGATGCCATCAGCATCACAAAGCAGGGCCCCATCACAAGAAGGGCCCAGAGCGCTGTGGGGAATAAAGTATTAAAGCATAACGTACTCTCATCAGGCTCTGCACTGGTGTGTCATCTGAGTGTCTCAGAAGAGATAGGCAGATAGGCACTGGCCTCCTCAAAGTAAACAACATTGGCAGTGCTGAAATACATCTGGGCCTGAGTGTACGTCCCCATAGACCCAGAGGACTTATACACTACACACAAGGGCTCGCACACACACACAGACACACACACGTCCACCCCCTTCTCGAACACAAACTCTCTAGGAATAAACCTACTTTTTTTCAGCCCACTGTTCTCTGTGTTGGCACTCCTCCCTGTGATAATAGGCTCTGTCTTTATATATGTGCCTGGAGCCCCAGAACCAGAGACTCACAGCTGTGTGTGTATGTTTGTGTGTGAGGTTTGATTCTATATGTGTGTGTGTGTTTGACTCTGTGTGTGTGTTTGTGTGTCTGTGCATCCCTACTATGGTTGCTCTAGGTCTAGGGTGAGCCCTGACTCCCAGAAAGCCCCCTGGGGGAGGGGCAGATGACAGTCAGTCGCTAATTAGCCTGCTGCCTGGGTGTGAGGCTGATGTAGCAGACAGGGGCGTCATGCACCCCAACAATCTGAGGGGGCACAAGTATGTGAGGATGGCTGGTGGTGGAGAATTGTGCATTTTTCAAACACCTGAAACAGCTTGTTCCTGCAATCTAGAGCCATAATCATTTGCTTAATTCTATGTAAAAAAAAATATCTAAGCATATCTCTTGAGCTGTCTGTATCCTCCTGACTGGTGGTTCTTTATTAAATATATATTCTTCTCTGCATCTCTGCTAAAATCTGGGTAAAAGTACATTTAGGTAATCTGGGTAAAAGTACATTATTATTCAGTACATTTAGTTATTGCTTGCTTTTCAAAACTCTACCAACCTTGGCAGCAGGCATGCCAGCTATGATAGCTACTCTAACTTGATTGATAGCCTGAAATGGCTTCTTGGTGGCTAGTTATGAGGTTGGGAACCTACAGTATCTGGGCTAGCTAAAGCCAACTTCATAAAATTGCTAGATGGCTAGTAGTTTTAAAGAGAAACAATTATCTTTAAAAACAAATCTGAGGGGGCACATGCCCCTGTGCTCCCTATGGGAATGACACCGCTGGTGGCAGAGGTGGCAAGGGTGGCAGGGGAGCAGGGTGGTGCCCAAGCCATCAATCTCCAATCAGGACTCATGAGGTGGTCGAGGTGGAGAGAGGGAGGAGAGGGAGGGAGAAATGGTGTGGAAGAAGAGAGATGGAGGGAGAGAAAAAGGGAAGGTGGTATACATGTCACAGTGGAAGGAAAGAGCATGGGGGCCATGGGGAGTGAGAGACTATGAAGTAGTGCAATGGATTTGACTAAATACATTTTTATTTCAAAGTATTTAAAGGTTGTGTAAGTCATATCAGAAGCTAGCAGTTTCACTTCTTACCAACAACAGCTGCAAATCCCAATAAAACTACACCATGTTTTGATGTTCACTTTCATTGCTTGAATAAAAACACGATGAACCAATCTAGCAAATACGTTTTGTGGTCAGAGTGCAGTACTTATTTAGTTCCATAGCACAAATGTTTGCTAGCAAGTCTTTTAAACTGGCTTGAGCCAGAGCCTGCCTGGGCAAGTCCAAGGGGTTGCCTAGCAACGTGTGCCTCGGTGGGAGGCAACTTCTGCATAGCCTGACAAATTTTCATTTGGGAATCTGTTTTGACCGAACAGCTAGTGCGACAGCTAAAATGGCTTTGAAAAAACATCTGCACAGTGATAACAACACAATTTCTTTAAGTGGCAAAGTCTGAACACTCAGACTCTTTCTTTCTCTCTCTCTCTCTCTGAGATCACAAGTATTAGCATCAAGTTTAGTATCCAGGTGCTGTTCATAATTACATGCAAAGCAAATGCTACAAAAAAATAAGTGTCGCTGTACTTTGAGATCATTTTCAAAGCAACAATGACTTTGAAAAAAGTAATTCACACATTTGCATTTGAAATTGCTCAGCAATCCTGTTCCTCGAATACGCTGTCTCTCCATCCATCTTTTCTCTCTAGTTATCCCAAAGGACACACAGCTGTCAACATTCAAGTGCTGCGGCAGTACAGTCAAAGTCACCTCTAAACTGTGTTGTCCCAGGGACATCATACCTAAACTGCTCAAGTCATTCTCCTCTATTAAGGAGCCAGAGGGAATAATAACCCAGAAACCCCAGAGGGGATTCATGGAGCGGAACCTGTCCTTTATCAACCTCAGTGTCCCATCTCTTCTCTGATGAAGGGGATATAATTTATACAGAGCGTGCACCTGAAATGCCACTACATGGTATGTGGGCCCAGGTCAAAAGTAGTGCACGATATTTCAGACACAGCCAGGGGGTTGTGGCCTTTAAACCTGTGATGTGAGGTGCCTGTCAGCCACTCAGTCCCAGTCCAGAGGAGGAGGAATTGAACAGCATGCAGCCATCTGGTTGCTGTAGTATTAATGCAGAGCTGCAGATGACTGAGGGAGATGATCTTCTGGAGCAGCAGGGTGGCACCACACCTGGCCGCGGCCCCTGGTGCTGATTACACACCTCTTCCAAGCCCCCCCGCCCCCTCCCCCCACACACACACAGATACACACACACGAAGACACACACGCAAGCATCAGGCACGCAGACTCACACGCACGCATACACTAACACACGCACCACATATTTGCCCAAAACAATCAGCACACGCACTCACATGTTCTAAACACGCTGGTTACACATGCATACTCCAGATACCACACTCATGACACATCATACACTAATACACCAAGAGAACATCCTAGTCACCACACTTTCCACACGCTCACATATTCCAGACACATTCGGCAAAATAAACTCACTACTGGAGTGAGAGAACATGTTTGACAGTAGTACATGAGTAACATGTAAGTGTACTAGCACAGCAGAGAAAGACACGTACCGCATGGAGTGGATTGCCCTGATCGATGGGGACCTTAAAGTCTGCCTGCAGTTCATCAAAGGCTGTTATCTGAGAAAGAGTGAGAGCGAGAGAGTGACAAAGTGAGGAAAAAGAACAATGTGTTTTAGTTCTCTGCCTGCATCAGTGTTAATCACTCACAGTGGCTGTGTCAATGGCTGTAGCTGTGTCAGTGGTTCTATAGGCTGTCTGGGAGCTAGCACAGCGATTACAACACTGCATGACAAACAGGATCAATCAGACAGACAGAGCTGCATTAGGAAGCAGTGCTAGTAATTGCATAGGGGGGTATCGTCTTACAGAGACAGCTGACATTGCATGTCTATTCCCTGTGGCCATGCAGCGGCACAGCAGAGGCAGAGAGTGGATGTGTTTGCATGTATGTAAGTCCTTAGGGTCATGTGTGTGTGTGTGTGTATTTTATTAATTTTTCCCATGTTACAAACACACACACACACACACACACACACACACACACACACACACACACACACACACACACACACACACACACACACACACACACACACACACACACACACACACACACACACACACACACACACACACACACACACACACACACAGCCATATTTCCCTGTGGTGTGATTCTGGCGGGCTCTACTGTGTGTTGATGCTCCCTTAATTCTTCACGGGCCGATGGCAAACAACATGGATGGACTGTTTGTAAACACCTGGGGCAGTGGGGTGTGATGAGGAGATGGAATGTTCAGCAAATACACGCTATATATTCATGCCTATCATCATCATCATATGAGGTGACATCTTGTATGCACACAGTTGACATCATGCCACCTTTGGGTGGTTTCAATAGAAGTATTTGAATTCAATGTTGCCTAAACTGACACAGTGACACCTCCTGCTCACCAGGTGTAAACATACACTACCGTTCAAAAGTTTGGGGTCACTTAGAAATGTCCTTGTTTTTGAAAGAAAAGCACACTTTTTGTCCATTAAAATAACGTGAAATTGATCAGAAATACAGTGTAGACATTGTTAATGTTGTAAATGACTATTGTAGCTGGAAACGGCAGATTTTTTATGGAATATCTACATAGGCGTACAGAGGCCCATTATCAGCAACCATCACTCCTGTGTTCCAATAGCACGTTGTGTTAGCTAATCCAAGTGTATCATTTTAAAAGGCTAATTGAGCAATAGAAAACCATTTTACAATTATGTTAGCACAGCTGAAAATGGTTGTTCTGATTAAAGAAGCCTTCTTCAGACTAGTTGAGTATCTGGAGCATCAGCATTTGTGGGTTCGATTACAGACTCAAAATGGCCAGAAACAAAAAACTTTCTTCTGAAACTCATGTTCTGTTCTGTGAAGCGAGTAGTACACAGCGTTGTACGAGATCTTCAGTTTCTTGGCAATTACTCACATGGAATAGCCTTCATTTCTCAGAACAATGATAGACTGACGAGTTTCAGAAGAAAGTTCTTTAGCACAACAGTTTTCAGCTGTGCTAACATAATTGCAAAAGGGTTTTCTCATGATCAATTAGCCTTTTAAAATGATAAACTTGGATTAGCTAACACAACGTGCCATTGGAACACAGGAGTGATGGTTGCTGATAATGGGCCTCTGTACGCCTATGTAGATATTCCATTAACAATCTGCCGTTTCCAGCTACAATAGTCAATTACAACATTAACAATGTCTACACTATATTTCTGATCAATTTGATGTTATTTTAAATGGACAAAAAATTTGCTTTTCTTTCAAAAACAAGGAAATATCTAAGTGACTCCAAACTTTTGAACGGTTGTGTACATCCATACATGAGCATGGCTGGCCGCCCTTGGTCCACAGACTCTATGGTCGACTGGCAACTCAACTGTTATCTTTGTTTGTGAAAGACCCTGACTCTCTTTGAACATATTCCCTACCTTACGTCACTGCCATTCTACTTTAGGCATTCATATAGAAATAATTACATAAAAAATAACAGTACAACCGTGATGCGGAGAACATCAATTCTGATGAAAGAGACTACAAGTTTGATGTTAATAATTGACCAGCTATGGTTAATTATTCAGGAAGATTTTAAAATGCCTGAAATGGGTTAATTTTGTCATCATTGTGTGCAGTACTTCTCTATGACTGGAAAGGCAATCATGGACTGACAGGTCTGGTCTGCTCACAGTCACAGTCATTGCAGGATGACGCCCCAAATCAACTCACTAAACTGAATACCAAGAAAATGTCTGATGTGCCTAGTGCAACCGCTTGGAAGCTTCACAAACGGTTCCTCTGTGAGTGGAGACTGCCCATTTGGGGATTGCTGCTCTTTTTGACGTGGCTGCAGGCAGCAGAGCTACATGAAGGGAATGGACTTTATACTATGTGTTTTATTTATTTTATTACATTTCCTGAAGCTTTCTATCAATACTTTTTTTTAATGGCATTGGTTCCATATCTGGGACTGGACATTTCTGCTTCTTCATGGTTGACTGGCCTTAAAAACATGCTCACATCTGTATAGGCCTACAGTATATCTCCAAAGACCAGCATGGCAAGTAACATTTTGTTTTTTTCCCTCTGGCTCAGAATAATAAAATCCCTATCTCCTCTTGCCAGGAAAATACAATTTCATTTACACAAGGCAATATAACATACAGTGAGAAACAATGTAACTTAATGTAATTGATGTCACATTGATGGATGAACAACCTATGAGGAATTAATGAATGTGTGGGACTACGTGCAAAACCAAACACAAAGGCTGTGTTTACACAGGCAGCCCCAAATCTGATCTTTTTTTCCACTAATTGGTCTTTTGACCAATCACATCAGATCTTTTTCAGAGCTCACCTGATTAATCAAGACTAGTTCAGAATCAGAATTGGGCTGCCTTTATAAGCGCAGCACTACTGAACTAAACCCAAGCTGACTCTTATAGAGCCACTTAGGTTACTCACAGCGTCAAAGACGAAGAGAAATGTTCTTGTACTGCACATAGATTGACATTTGAAGCAAGATGTCATTTCCAAATAATAGCATGCTCTGAGGACAGTAGCATTGAGTGGAGGAGCATGGGAGTCGGTGTGAAGGATCATTAGACCTGTGAATGTCCTGTACTTGCCTAAGGAACCAGCAAGAGGCACATATTAAAGCAGCAGGACAGAAACCATGTATACAAATGACTCCTTCATAGTTTCCTACTACGAATACGGTAATCTAACCGGCATCCACTAAAAGCCTCAGAAAAACTAAAACAACAATATACTGTATGGCCACAATGAAAGTGAATGATGTTAACTTAACATATGCCCTCTTAGCCAATGGACTCTCTCTACACATCATATGGGCACGTGGGTTTTCCCATAAGTCACTGGATGCAGAGGAGCCGTTCACATGGTGATAATGACACTCATAATACATTAGGGGCTTTGCTACATGGAGGGAAATCACTCAACCATTTCCTGTCGGTGAGTGTGGAGCTGAGCGGAGTGCAAGAGAACACAGTTCATTGGGTATGTTAATTAAAATTCCCCCTAATCTGTTACAAGCAGTCCCAGGAGTGATGGTGTAACTGGGATTACACGATTGATTACTGATCATTCAATCTGGACAGAAGCTAGATAGCTAACCAGTGAGGTGTGATTTTCCCTCCACAGACTGAGTGACTTTTAAGCGTATCGAATGAGATTATCTTGTTATTGATCAACCTTGAACATGTGTTAAGCTAGATAGAGTCGAGGGTTTCAGCTTAGTCAATGAACTTGACGACTGAACGTCAGCTTGTCTTTGTCACTACCATAAAAATACATTTCACTGCTATAGATACAACATTTCAGAGTCCCCCGAAGCCCAGAATGGGGAGTGCTGTGCGGTCTGGACATGTAAAGAAGCGTCATCACTGAGACTGAAATTATGATTTCTTGGACATGGAAGCTCAACCAATCATATCCGTCAGTCAACGTAGTGTCTGATAAGGTTCTCATCAGTCAGCCTTAGTGCAGTACAGTACATGCCCTGTGAGAGACGAGACCGCCTGTTAACAGGCAGTGATTAATGACAAGACATGTCCTGATATTCCAAACGTGTCAGGAGAGGAAAGAGGAGGATACCTAGGTCATGCTACACCTGACATGTCCACTGAAAAACAGGCAGAACTGTAATAAACCTGTCAAGTAGAGGGATGCAATATTTGGCAGGACAATTAGATGAAAGAGAATGAAGAAAGTCCCACTGGACACAGACATCAGTTCAACGTATAGTTTTGATTTACATTTGGTTGAGTTGTCAACTAACTGTGAATTCAATGTGAAATCAATATCAAATGTCACCAAGTCATTGGATTTAGGTTAAAAGCTGGGTGAAGAAAATACGTTGATTACTGATTACTTTTTGCAAATCCAATGAGCTTTTCTATGTTGATTCAACGTCATCAGATTTATATTTTTGGTTGAAATTACTTGGATTCTTTGTTGTTGATGTACCCAGTTTTTGCCCAGAGGGATGGATATTACTGTAGGATGTATGGGGACATTTCACTGTCAGAGTGTATGGGATCATGTATTACAATTACCCGAATGATGTCTGGATGACAGGCATGCTGTAATGTGAAAAAGGGATGGTAATTAAAACCCATTTATTTGACTATGCATGTGACATCACGCCATGTAGCCTGCATAACAGGCTATTCTGATTTGTCTGTAGCTTATGCCTGTGTTTGTGAATTGAAATCGCCACCCTGCCATCAGAAGCATTGTGTCTCCCATAAGTCTCAGTTGGTTTGAACATGGTGCTTTACAAGACCACAGTTGGGCCAGATATATTGAATGTACTGTATGTATGAGCTGTTAGTTGTTTTGGATAACAGAGTGTGTGTGTGTGTGTGTGTGTGTGTGTGTGTGTGTGTGTGTGTGTGTGTGTGTGTGTGTGTGTGTGTGTGTGTGTGTGTGTGTGTGTGTGTGTGTGTGTGTGAAATGACCACTTTACAGTATATTACATTAATATAAACAGAATGAAAACATCCATGTTGATAATTCTGCTCTTGGCATAAGCTGTATGTTCTTCTATTCCTGAGTAGCAGGCAGACTAGATAAGATCTGTCCACTGCTTTGTACACCATATGGGCCTGACACATGCCATGCCTCCAGTAATTGCCTGGGCTCAGAAGTAAACCTGAAGCTCTCCTTCAGTCTAAGGTCTATCGCTATGCAAAGGTACGCCGGTCGATGGGGGCCAAGGACTGTGTGACCGGACCGAAATCTGCCTTTATATAAAGTTCCGCAGGAGGGCGCAAGGGCTTTCAGAGTAAATCATTATATTATCCAAATATTGTAATGCGTTCTTATTGGCATTTCTGTGTTGCAGGGTCTCCTGGCTGGTTTGAACAAAGACAATAACACACAGATAAAACTGTGTGCGGAGGAAAATTCGTCTCAGCGTGTCCAACGTCTCTAACAGATTTCCTAATCGATTACAGAGGTGCATGATGACCGAGTCAAGTGAATTGTAAAACCCTTTGATGAAACCATAGCTAAAAAATCTGCAAAAACAAAATAAAACGATATGACCATTTAGTCAATTAAGTGGAAATGAGTGGTGTTTTAGGCTAAACGTCTGAGATACAGGTGCGCACGTGTCAATTTGGTGATGTATTGTATTTTCCTACCCATTAGAGCGGGTGGCATCAGCAAATGGGGATCTTAATAAAATTATAATTCAAGTGAAAGGTTGGGCATTGAAACAGCACCTTTGCATACATCGAATAATGTATTAATTATCTTGCGCAAAAGGCAAAGGGGTTGTGAGCAGGTATAAATACACTAGGCTATTACGCACCATTATGGAATATTGTCCATAGCCAAAATCATTCATAATCATATTAACATTTATTTTCACATCTTAAAAGACGCATAACAACAACAAAAACAAGTAATAAATCCCCCACTTACATGCCATATCGCAAAGAAGATCAGGGAAGCACAGAGGACCAGTGACAGCATATAGCAAAAGGCAGCGAAAGTGAACATAATTGAATAACACGAAAAGAGGACTCAGATGAATCACATAAAAAAACTAAATGATTAAGGTGCCATGGCAAACCGAGGTGATAACGACTCCATCCATCACTTTGCTCTGAATGTTTGCAACAAATTGTTGCAGAACGTCTCCAACGAAACGCGCATCCACGGTCTCACTTTGAAGTCGAAACGTTTTGCGGCGCAATTTCTTAATTGGAAATTAGACCAGTGGCCTAGACTTGATGAAAACGACAGACATTTCAATGCAGAGATTACACAATAAGAATATAAATAATATAAATCCAAGCGATGTCTTGAAATGGATATCAAGAGATCCAAATTATGCTCAAAAACATCCCGGATAGGAAGAATGCTTTGAACAGGCAAATTACTAAAGAGAATCTGGTTGGCTACAATGTGGCGGTATTAAAATAGGAGCTCCGCAACACTCCTGGCACTCGTAATAAACGGTGTCTTCAAACCACAGTTAACCTATAGCTCCACGATTCAGAAGGCGCAGTCTTGCGCCCCAACAGGTGGATTTAAAGGGCCAGTGTTCAGGCAGTAGTGTTTATCTAATTTATCTTCCCAATTCCCATTCAAACGCATATGCTTTTTAGGATTTTGAAGTTTTAGCAAATATAAATTACTGTAATCTATTGTTTTCAAGCAAGTGAAGAGTCGACAGATTATCTCAAATAATAAGACACAACCCACATTTAGGCTACATAGATAGGGCTTTAAAATCTAAGTACAGCTAAGTAAAGAGATGCCACAGATTATTTACATTTTGAGTGTGGCTCCGAGAAATTTATTGGGATAGCATTACGAATTGCAATTTACTCTGCCAAAGCCTTTGACATATGTATCTAGACTAGGGCACATCAGGGCACCATTATGTGACAGTCAAGTTTAGGTCTTGACTAGGTAGTAGCCAGGCAAATGCTTAGTACATTATCTGTTGGCGCCATCTAGTGACTATGGTTACATAGTATAGCCTACTTGTCTGAACATACAAAAAAACATGACACTGATAAATTGTTGTGACAGATAACAACACCATAATCAGAGGCGCCTCTGGCCGTTTAAAAAAAAAGAAAACTCAGTCGGGGACTCAATTTACTGTTGAGAGTTTGTAAATTAGAATACACAAGGTGCAATTTCTAAATTTGGTAGTGCATCAGCGGTTTTCCACTTGTTATTTCAGTCACTGACAGTCACTCAATTAACCCATGTCACCTAACATTTGTAGCCCATGTCAGCTAACAACCAAATCTTGTTTCTGACCATAATGATGACAAAAAAGCAAATTATGCTGTTTTTAAATAGTAGCGTACAAGAAAAGGTCTACATTTGTAAACGGCACTTGGTCAACAGTACTATTGGATGGCTGGCTAGACTACCTTACTTTGCAATATATATGTTTTTAGCTGACATGGGCTAATTGAGTGACTGTCAGTGACTGACATAATAAGTGGAAAACTGCTGATGCACTACCAATACTTCATAAAACCTTTACAATGCCAATATAGATCCTTCACAAAGGATCTGTAAGCAAATTCATACCAAAATGTGTTATTATAACAGGTCATACATCTGACATTTTGTCAATGTGGTATAGGCCTGACCCTTCCATGCTTTGCACAAGTAACCCTCCCATCACCTCTCATTTTCATACCTGGGTCGTTCCATGAAATTAGTGCCTTTGATATTTTAAGTAGAAATTGTGCACAAATATCACATATTAAAATCCTATTCAATTAAATGAAGTGCCCTTTAACACCTAAAAGTCTAAGCCTTTGGTGGTGGTGGTGGTGGGGGGGGGGGGGGGGGGGGGTTAGAGGGGGGGTTAGAGCTCTGGTACCGGACTCTAGCCAGATAGGTCTGACCTTATACATTGGTTTAGGGCCAGATAATAGTGTTCCTTGAACCCCCCCCCCCCCCCCACACACACACACACAGCTATCTATGGTTTAATAAGATGGGGTTTTGTAAATTATGTAATTAGATTGACCCACTGAAAAGTCAACCAATCTGATTTTTAAAACGAATAAAGACTTGCTAAAGTGCCAAAATATGTGTGTTCCTCGTGTATCCTCTGTGACTTCAAGCAAGATTTTAACCCACTTAACACCAACATTTCTCCAAGCTTAGATTATTATTTATTTCATGCGATTAGTGATTCATTTTAAGGTACAAAAACAACAATTTATTCCGTTATTTTAAGGTCATCCCTGTTACGTGAACTGAATTGTTTTAATATAGTGAAACTATTCCTTTAAAAGAAACATTGAATAGTCAAATCATAGTGTAATGCGGGTGAGCTGGTTCTACTCTTTTTAGCCACACATCAACCCTCGTTACCCATACTGTAGATAGAAAGACTCTATTATTTTATTTATTTAAGATGAAATCGTCAACACTGTAAAGCTTACCGAATGCTTCTAAAACTGCACATATATTACGAAGAAGTTTTATGATGTTTTTGTTGGTTTTGGTATTCGGCACGTTTGTTTTCGGCTGTTTGAGCACACATTTTCTTCTTAAAGCAAGTCAAAGTTGGTAGCCGAAGTCTACGCCCTTTGTCGGTGACTGGTCAAAAACACTACTAGTAGGAGTGGGAACATGAAGTGTTTGTTGTCATTCAATGGGAGATTAGTTTTCATGCAAATGTTTTCACTTGAGAAATACTGCACCAAAAATCATAGTTAGATGTAAAATTGCGTGACTAAGTCTTCCTTGGCAAAAACATTGAAATGAATGACAGATTTATTGATTTATTTTAGGTTAATTCTGACTATTTTGAGGAAGTGTTTCTGACTATGTTGTTGCTACAGTGGCTCAAGAGCGACAAACAACAGCAATATTGAGGGTCTTTAGGGAGTGTGCAAGTACAGATGTTTGTTTCGCCAAGCGGTGTTCTGCTAGAAGCAAACCAAACCTATGTATGTGGGCACCTTCACGTTCAACCCTGTTATCTGTCGATGAGCCCTTGAGCAAGGCACTTAACCCTAATTGCTCCTGTAAGTCGTTCTGGATAAGAGCATCTGCCAAATGACTAAAATGTAAATGTAATAGTCGATATTTTATTTGACCTCTTGAGATGGGGAAACATGTTTTTTATTAAGTTGAACATTTGCTCTTTATGACAGAATGTTACAATTAGGAGAAATAACACGTTTTCTTCTCTCACGAAGTTACACTCCTCAAAAGGCACCTAATTGGTGGAACGACCCACCCCTCTCAGAGAAGTTTGTCATTCTCTCCTAGCAACAGCTTGGGTCGTTCTATAGGCTACAAACGTGTCATACAGGCCTATTGTTTCCAACAACTTTTTGGGGCGAGACGCATTAAACTTAATCTAGATAACATGAATGCCCGCTGCAAAACACGGTCAAAGTAAAATAGCCATCAGGATACGCTTCCTTGAAATATAAAGTAATAAACTCGTGCAAAAGGTGGTTCCCATTCAGCATGTGTTCTTTTGGTGCGTTGGACAAGCTCGTACCCCAGGACAAGCTCGTACCCCAGGACAAGCTCGGACCCCACGGCAGACACTATTCACATGGAGGAGAGATAAATTACAGACCGCACATTCGGCACATAGAGCCCAACCTAACAGAGTAAGTGATCGTCTCTATACTACTGTATACACTGTATGAACATCAACAAAGTTGTTAAAAGGGATTCAATGTACAAGGATAAAGGGTTACTTTACAAACAGCTGAATGTATAGTCTAGAGGTTAAAGTTTTGTAACCAACCAATCACTTTATTTTGTGTGCTTTCTCTTTTTCTACACTGTTTGTTTGTAGGGTAGCTAAGATACAGAGCAGGCGCAGTGACATTTGCAAGCTAAATCCAAGTCCAGCGCGTTGAGAGGATCTAAGAACACCAGACTGTAGGCAATAGCATTACTTTATAATTTCACTTCATGCATTGACATACGTCATTGACAGAGTTAATGTTAATATTGGAATGTTATGTTAATATTGGAAGGCGTGGGCTTACTTGAGAAATCTTGTTGTAATAAATTGTCGTTACAAAATATATATGACAAATTCTTCATTCACAAAACCAACTTACACCGAGAGGAAAGTTTTTCTGGAACATGCTTATTCCTGACATTGTCTGGAAAAATGCATGGTTAAGGCCTTACAAATACTGTATACCAAACAAAGTTAAGGAAGTGCACTTCAAAATTTTACATAAGATATATCCATGTAATTCTATGATTTCCAAATTTGTGGCTATTGATGATATCTGCGTTTTCTGTGAAATAGAAGGTGAGAATCTGTCTCACTTGTTCTTTGAATGTAAATTTGTGTCAGAATTTTGGGAAAACCTTGCAAAGTACTTATTTACCATTATGAACACTGCCTATAATTTTAACATAAAATATATAATATGTTACTATTGCAATGATAACAAAACCACTGAAATGATTGTTAATTTTTTTATTCTTGTTGCCAAATACTTTATACACAAACAAAAATTCCAAAATTCTATACCAAAATTACCAATTTTTCTGATTGAATTCAATTATCTTATTAAAACACTAACCCTAGTGAATAACAACAAGAATAACATCTTCATGAATCATTATAATAAGATATTTTCAGAGTGAATATAATTGCACTTAAATTGTTTATTTTTTGTATTTTATTTTTATATTTTTTGTATGTTTGAGCATTGTTAATACCTGTGTTTGGTTTGCTAGACATGTTTGATGTAGCAATGTAAGTTGATTTTTGTATTATGAATAAAATACATTAAATTAAAAAAATTAAAAAAACAGAGTTAATGTAAGATGAACACAAAAGACTAACTGAGAAAGTGTTTACTCACACCACTCCCATGTCTCTGGAACTGGCTTGACACAATGGCATTCTGACAGGGCTGTCTGTCTCATCATTAGCTATGTCACAATGTCAGAGCAGAGGACGCTGCAGCAAGCCAGCAACCAGTAATCCTGCAGTGCTTCTAGATGGTAGCACAGCCTACCTCTCCTTATCTGCAATATATATATATATTTTCCCAATTTCATGATGCCTCATGTTTATGGCACCTTACCCTTAACTTAAGACAGCTAATCAAGCTATTGATTGTTAGTTGATGATTAACATATGAGCTCTGTCAGGTGTGTAAGTGCTGGGCTGGAATAAAAGCCTGCACACCAAGTAGCTGTCCAGCACACGGATTGGTGACTGGGTACTGTACTTCTCCAGGTGTGACCTTGACTGGAGCTCTGGTCTGCGGTGGCTGCCTGCGCCTCGCTACAGTGATGCTCCACTCCCTCACATCAAACTGATCAAGTTCCCTGAAGAGACCAGACTGCTCAGGTCCTTCCCACGTGAGTCACTGGGCTTAGATCATGTCTACAAATGATTGATTGATTGTTTGTTTGACAATGCCCCCCCCCCCCCCCCCCCCCATTTAATTTACCAATATATGAGGCCATGATTTCACAATGTACAAAACATTAAGAAATCTTTCTCTTTCCATGACCTAGACTGACCAGGTGAATCCAGGTGAAAGCTAAGATGCCTTATTGATGTCAGTTAAATCCACTTCAATCAGTGTAAATGAAGGGGAGGAGACAGGTTAAAGAAGGATTTAAAGCCTTGAGACAATTGAGACATGGATTCTAGATGATTGTTAGTTGATGATTAACAATGTGCCATTCAGAGGGTGATTGGGCAAGACAAAACATGTAAGTGCCTTTGAATGGGGTATGCTAGTAGGTGCCAGGGGCACTGGTATTTTGCTGTTGGGTATTTCACGCTCAACAGTTTCCCGTGGGTATCAAGAATGGTCCACCACCCGTCCAGCCAACTTGACACAACTGTGGGAAGCATTGTAGTCAACATAGGCCAGCACCCATGTGGAATGCTCCCTGTGGAATTCTGTAAAGTGAGTGTGGAAGAGGTGAAAAAACTGTTGTCTATCAACAATGACAAGCCATCAGGGTCTGACAACTTGGATGGAAAGTTACTGAGGATAATAGTGGACGATATTGCCACTCCCATATGCCCTCATTCCTGGAGGAAAGCAAAAGTTATTCCGCTACCTAAGAATAGTAAAGCCCCCTTTACTGGTTCAAATAGCCGATCAATCAGCCTGTTACCAACACTTATTGAACTTTTTGAAAAAATGGTGTTTGTCCAGATACAATGCTATTTTACAGACTTTCAGCACGCTTATAGGGAAGGACATTCAACAAGCACGGCACTTACACAAATGACTGATGATTGGCTGAGAGAAATTGATGATAAAACAATTGTGGGAGCTGTTTTGTTAGACTTAAGTGCGGCTTTTGGCATTACGGATCATAGTCTGCTAATAGAAAACATGTGTTATGGCTATACACCCCCTTCTATATTGTGGATAAAGAGTTACCTATCTAACAGAACATAGAGGGTGTTCTTTAATGGAAGCCTCTCCAATACAATCAGGAATTCCCCAGGGCAGCTGTCTAGGCCCCGTACTCTTTACTAATGACATGCCACTTGCCTTGAGTAAAGCCAGTGTGTCATGTATGCGGATGAGTCAACACTATTCACATCAGCTACTACAGCGAGTGAAATCACTGCAGGACTTAACAAAGAGCTGCAGTTAATTTCAGAGTGGGTGGAAAGGAATCAGTTAGTCCAAAATATTTAAAAAACTAAAAGCATTGTATTTGGGACAAATCATTCACTAAACCCTAAACCTCAACTAAATCTGGTAATGAATAATGTGGAAATTGAGCAAGTTGAGATGACTAAACTGCTTGGAGTAACCCTGGATTGTAAACGGTCATGGTCAACACATGTTGATACAACAGTAGCTAAGATGGGGAGAAGTCTGTCCATAATAAAGTGCTGCTCTGCATTTTTAACAACACTATCAAAAAGGCAGGTCCTACAGGCTCTAGTTTTGTCACGCCTGGACTACAGTTGTGTGGTCAGGTGCCACAAAGGGACCTTGGAAAATTACAATTGGCTCAGAACAGGGCAGCACAGCTGGCCCTTAAATGTACACAGAAAGCTAACGTTAATAATATACAGTAAATCTCTCATGGTTCAAAGTGGAGGAGCGATAGACTTCATCCCTACTTGTTTTTGTAAGAAGCGTTGACATGCTGAATGCACCGAGTTGTCTGTTTAAACTACTACCACACAGCTCGTACACCCATGCATACCCCACAAAACATGAGGTGCTCCCGAGTGCCGCAGCGGTCTAAGGCACTACATCTCAGTGCTAGAGGCATCACTACAGACCCTGGTTCAATTCCAGGCTGTATCCAGCCGTGATTGGGAGTCCCATAGCGCGGCTCACAATTGGCCCGGGTTTGGCCGTGGTAGGCCGTCATTGTAAATAAGAATTTGTTCTTTACTGACTTGCCTAGTTAAATAAAAATAAAATGCCAACAAAAGTCTCTTCACAAAGTCCAGAACAGACTATGGGAGGCGCATAGTACAACATAGAGCCATGGCTATATGGAACTCTTCCACATCAGGTAACTGATGCAAGCAGTAGAATCAGATTTAAAAAACAGATAAAAATACACCTTCTAGAACAGCGGGGACTGTGAAGAGACACACACACAGGCACAGACACACATGATAAGACACGCACTCTACACAGACGTACACATGGATTTTGTATTGTAGATATGTAATAGTAGAGTAGTGGCCTGAGGGAACACACTTAATGTGTTGTGAAAAGTGTTAAGAAATGTAATATTTTAACTTGTATATAACTGCCTTAATGTTGCTGGACCCCAGGAAGAGGCAGCAGCTAATGGGGATCCTTAATAAATACAAAATACAAACACCTTGTAGAGTCCATGCCCTGACGAATTGAGGCTGTTCTGAGGGCAAAAAGGGGTTCATAATGTTTTGTACACTCAGTGTATAAAGTGCCAATAATCTGACATAAACAGTACCTCGTCAGTAACCCCTATTGAATGTACAGTACTACGTCATAAATAGAACTGTGTGACGTCATTCTTTATTAGATCACTAACGCTGATGTTTTGCATACTATTTATCAAACCTCTATTTATGTTTATTACTCTGTTTATTTATTTTTGTAGAGGCCAACATGGTGTCCCAGACTGAGTGGACGTTTTATCCCAACTTTGGTCAGCCCAGAACCTTCCATGTTGGCAAACGGTGTTTGCTGGAGGGAGGTCACCATTATAGGACCCTACGGTGTTCTCCAGAGAGAACTCTGGAGGCCACCATCGGGAGGAAAAAACAAGGTATGTACAGCAAATATTCAGTAGCAGTGAAAACGCATACGTTTTGCAGAATGTTCAAAGTATTATTTAAACAAGATTATCCGATGAAGGTTATTGTGTTAAAGTTGATAAGTAGTTTATGATTATCTGCGTTTTATGGTTAGGCTTTCTGATGGTAAATTGGAATGCATGATTTAGGCTAATAGAAGAATACTTTCTAGATTGGCTATGCTCTGTGTAATTTCTCCTGGACAGACTAAGTAAACACAAAATTACACACAATTTTATTTCTGGTTTAAACAAGGTTATGCTCAGTGTTAAATGTATTATATTCTCAGTTAACCCAGAACTAAAATATTGCATCATTTGGTCAGACGCTCGATTATGTTTACGTAGTCTGTAGACGAGAGAATATATGTATCATAATGTAACCGCTTGTTCCTCCATTCCAGCCAGGTTTACCTGCCATTCTGCACCTGGTTCTAGACCCTATCTAACACCTGAGTACAGTTCTGACTTTCACAAGTTTGGATCAACATTACCAACAACATATTTTGGGTAAGGTTTTTGTTTTCCTTCAGTTGTGTTGATTGTATATTTGATTGAAATAGGATACAGTAGGCTACGGTGCTGTAGATATACTGTAGCTCTGTCTTGTTTTCATACATGAATTACTACAGATGGCTGAAAGATGGTGCTATTGGTCTTTATATTGCCCGGTTTCAAGGGACAAACAGCAAGTATACAACAATTTAGCACACAGGGAGCATCCCATTAATCTCTCCTTTCACCTGAAGTGTACACTTGTTCACTACTTCCAACCAATCTAAAGCCAGTAGATTGGTGGAGTCATAGGGCAGTTGGAGCTTCCACCATATTTCTTTTCAAATCAGTGAAGGGGAGTGGACAAATGCACACTTTGGAAGGAAAGCGAGATAATTGAGACATAACCACAGTTTCACATTTGTGAAAAGATGGGTATCGGCATGCTCAGTGACGTGTGATGGTGGTTTCATACTCACAGTGGAATTGTTCTCTGTAGGTCACTGACCTTCAGTGCAGATACATTCGTTCCTCTTCAGCCACCTCCAAAAAAGACATGGTGAGACATATATAACCAATTAAGATAACGTCTAAACTAGTGCAATTCTGGAGACCTGGGGAAGAAGAATTGTATTTAACAAGTGATATTATTTATGCAAATGTACATGATTGATGCAAGGTTTAGATGAAGAGGCATTCCAGATGTATAGTATGTTTTGCCATTTATTTGTGGCTGGTGTGTGTGATGTCTTTCTGCAGTATTCCATATGTAGCGAGGAAGAGGATGGAGGACAGGGAGGCAGACATACTGGAAGTGAAGAAGCTGAGTAAATGGAGGCCTGCACCAGTCATATTCAAAACTGTGCTGGACAACTGACATGTCAAAATGTTTTTGGGATGAATGAGGAGAAATGGATTACAATTCCAAACTGTATATTATGATCATTCGGCATGATTACAGTCACGTGGTTTTGATTCTACTGTAGTTTGATAAGGAAGTTTGGTGGGAGGGGGCGATCAAAGATGTAATAAAGTGTGACTAATTGTCATGACATCATTTTGAGCTTTTGCCATCACTATTCACTTTTGAACAATTGGGTTATGCAATTTGCTGAGGGGAGATAAACAACAATAAGCCAAGCAGGGGGAAAAAGTTCCCAGGTGGCCTGACTTTGCTGAGTTCCAAAAGCAGTTAGGTCAGCAACAGTTAATAACCTGACCTCTGTTTTGCCTTATAGTCTGGCAGAGGTGCATCGCATTGATTTCCTTAATTCCCAGGGGAAGATAAGTGGTGGGCTCAATCCCTCATTCAGCAAAACAACACTGCTGATCCCGTTCAAGATAGACAGGGACAACTAGGGCTGCCACTTTTAGCTGCTTAGTCACTTCAGCATGCCTCAAGGTTAGGGAGGGGGTGTGTACAGGTTTTTAATTATGGTCCCATGTGTCTCTCCATTCATGACATATCGGATCAAGGAAACTCTGAATTTTTACGACTTGGAAAATTATTGTAGAAAGATAATAGGCGGTAGGCCGTTCAGAGTTTTCCAATTGGAAAGTATCAGAATCAACCAATAGAAAGCTACACGCAAATAACTTAACTTTAATTCGGAGGTTTGGAGGTTCCGACGTGATGAATGCAGCATCTCGGTCCCAGCTTTGATGTACTGACTTTGCGGGGTGAACAGGCCATGGCTCGGTTGGTTGATGTCCTTGATGATCTTTTTGTTCTTCTTGTGACATCGGGTGCTGTAGGTGTCCTGGAGGGCAGGCAGTGTGCCCCCAGTGATGCGTTGGGCAGAACGTATCACCCTCTGGAGTGCCCTGGGTTGCGGGGAGTGCAGTTGCCGTATCAGGCGGTGATACAGCCCGACACGATGCTCTCAATTGTGCATCTGTAAATGTTTCTGAGGGTCTTAGGGGCCAAGCCAAATTTCTTCAGCCTCCTGTGGTTGAAGAGGCGCTATTGCGCCGCCTTCACCACACTGTATGTGTGGGTGGACCAATTCAGATTGTCAGTAATGTGTACGCCGAGGAAGTTAAAGCTTTCCACCTTCTCCACTGCAGTCCGTAGATGTGGATAGGGGTGTGCTCCCTCTGCTGTTTCCTGAAGTCCACGATCAGCTCCTTCATTTTGTTGGCGTTGAGTGAGAGGTTATTTTCCTGGCACCACTCCGCCAGGGCCATTACCTTCTCCCTGTAGGCTGTCTTGTCATTGTTGGTAATCAGGCCCACTACTGTTGTGTTGTCTGCAAACTTGATGATTGAGTTGGAGGCGTGCGTGGCCACACAGTCATGGGTGAACAGGGAGTACAGGAGGGGGCTGAGCACGCACCCTTGTGGGGCCCCAGGGTTGAGGATCAGTGAAGTGGAGGTGTTGTTTCCTACCTTCACCACCTGGGGGGCGGCCCGTCAGGAAGTCCAGGATCCAGTTGCACAGGGCGGGGTTCAGACCCAGGGCCCCAAGCTTAATGATGAGCTTGGAGGGGTACTATGGTGTTGAAAGCTGAGCTATAGGCAATGAACAGCATTCTGACGTACTGTAGGTATTCCACTTGTCCAGATGGGATAGGGCAGTGTGCCGTGTGAAGGCGAATTCATCGTCTGTGGATCTATTGGGGCGGTAGGCAAATTGAAGTGGGTCTAGGATGTCAGGTAAGGTAGAGGTGATATGATCCTTAACTAGCCTCTCAAAGCACTTCATGATGACAGAAGTGAGTGCCATGGGGCGATAGTTATTTAGTTCAGTTATCTTTGCTTTCTTGGGTACAGGAACAATGGTGGACATCTTGAAGCAAGTGGGGACAGCAGACTGGGATAGGGAGATACTGAATATGTCCGTAAACACTCCAGCCAGTTGGTCTGCGCATGCTCTGAGGACGCGGCTGGGGATGACGCCTGGGCCGGCAGCCTTGCGAGGGTTAACACGCTTAAATGTCTAATTCACGTCAGCCACAGAGAACGAGAGCCCACAGTGCTTGGGAGCGGGCTGCGTCGGTGGCACTGTGTTATCGTCAAAGTGGGCGAGGAAAGTGTTTAGCTTGTCTGGGAGCAAGACCTCGGTGTCCTGGCTTTCCCTTTGTTATCCGTGATTGTCTGTAGACCCTGCCAGATACGTCTTGTGTCTGAGCCATTGAATTGCGACTCCACTTTGTCTCTGTACTGACGTTTTGTCTGTTTGATTGCCTTCGATGGATTAACTACACTGTTTGTATTCGACCATATTCCCAGTCACCTTGTCATGGTTAAATGTGGTGGTTTTGCACAAATGCTGCCATCTGTCCATGGTTTCTGGGTTGGGTAATTTTAAATAGTCAACTTGGCAACAACATCCCCTATACACTTCCTGATGAACTCAGTCACTGTGTCCGTGTAAGCGTAAATTTTATTCTAAGAGGCTACCCGGAACATATCCCAGCCCACGTGATCAAAACAATGTTGAAGCATGGATTCCGATTGGTCAGACCAGCGTTGAATAGACCTTATTACGGGTACGTCCTGTTTGAGTTTCTGCCTATAGGAAGGGAGGAGCAGAATGGAGTCGTAATCTGATTTGCCGAAGGGATTGCGGGGTATTGTAGGCATTTCGAAAAGGTGAGTAGCAGTGATCTAGTGTTTTTCTAAGCGAGTACTACAGTCAATGTGTTGATAGAACTTCGGTAGAGTTTTCCTCAAATTTGCTTTGTTAGAAACACCAGCTACAATAAATGCGGCCCCAGGATATGTGGTTTCCAGTTTGCATAAAGTCTGGTGTAGTTCCTTGAGGGCCGTCGTGGTATCGGCTTGAGGGGAATCTACACGGCTGTGACTATAACCGAAGATAATTTACTTGGGAGGTAATACGGTCGGCATTTGAGGTATTCTAGGTCGGGTGAACAAAACGACACAATCACCATGAGTAGTTAATCATGAAGCATACACCCCTGCTTCTCTTCTTCCCGGAGAGTTCTTTATTCCTTGTCTGCGCAATGAACTGAGAAACAAGCTGGCTGTATGGACGGGGACAGTATATCCCGAGAGAGCCTTGATTCTGTGAAACAGAGTATGTTACAGTCCCTGATGTCTCTCTGGACGGGGATCCTCGCCCTGAGCTCGTCTACTTTATTGTCCAGAGACTGAACATTAGCAAGTCATATACTCTGAAGTGGTGGATGGTGTGCCAGCCTTCTGAGTCGGACTAGAAGTTCCCTCTGAATACCTTTTCTCCACCGGCGGCGACTTGGAGCAGCCTCTGGGATAAGTTAAATTGCCCTGGGGGTACGAACAAAGGATTCAATTCGGGAAAATTTTATTCTCGGTTGTGGTGCTGGTGAGTTACCGCTGCTCTGATATCCAAAAGTTATTTCCGGCTGTATGTAATAACACAAAAAAATGTTCTGGGTTAATAATGTAAGAAATAACACGCAAAAAAATGAAATACTGCAAAGTTTCTTAGGAGCTAGAAGCAGAGCTGCCATGTCTGTCAGCTCCATCTTGTGCATCATCACACATGGAAGATGACAGCTGCCAGTGACCATAGCAAAGGTGTAAACAAACATTTTCAAGGTGTGAAAAAAGTTAATCAAATTTTTTTTAATACAGGAAACCAAAATGAACCCAAAAATCGATTTAGAAAACAAATATTTGTTTTGTTAGATGTGACTCTGTAGACTTATGTTAGCCTGCTAACTAGCCACACTAGTTATCCGATCTATTACATGTAATTGCTGACATATCACCACGCAGGCTACGTTGTGTTGAGCGTGGTAGAATTAACCAATGAAAACGTCACTGAGGCCCTCTTCTCAGTGAGGAGTACTTGGCTTCTCGAGGCTCTGCTTATGCAGTTCTGCACGCTACACACGGTACCTAGCGCGCCCAGGGAAGTGTGCCTTTACACCATCGGATGTTCGAGAGGTACGGACTCCTGTTTTCCCGTGGGATTCTGTCATTTTGTCAACTTATTATTTTGTTTACTAAGATCTCTCGTATTAACCACATAAGGATAATGTCCTGTTAAGAGCTTACAGAACACTGGCAAAGCTAGGTACCAATACCTTGAGCCATTAACTGGGCAAAACCATTGCCTCAACAAGCAGGGGTGCACCTGCTTGAAACCTCCTTTAGGCCTTGGGGACCTCCAGCCATTCCATGTATTTTAAGATATTCCAGAGCTAGCCTACCTGATTGATAAGTTCAATCTATCATCAAGCCCTTGATTAGATGAATCAGGTGAACTAGTTCAGGGCTACAATAAAATGGAAACATTTGCGGTTCCACGAGGAGAGATTTGACAACTGCTTTAAGCTCCAAACTGAAGGCTAGGCCTATACTACAACCTTCTAGACGTAGACCACCAAAATAGCACAAAATTATAAAAATGTAAAAGTTAAATGCAAGAGCACCCGCCATTTCCATTTGAACACATTGATACACCGTGATCCATTGGTGGCTAAAGAAATTAGCAAATGGAACCATAGCCCCGGGAAGTAGGGGTCTTGAGGGTGCTGCAGCACCGCCTGGAAAATCTGAAAAAAAAATATTAATACAAATTTTCATTTTTTTAAACATTTTTTTTTCTCACATGTAGCGCCGGCACACAAAACAATAGTTGAAATTGTAAGAGCTGTTGCCCTGTCCCGTTCTCTGCGATTGTCATTCTAATAGAATCCAGAAAGAACAAAATCTTGTCCTCAAACATTTATATCAAAAAGTGCATAGCTATGGACAAAAACAAAATATCTACACCAAATAAAATATTTTTCTTGATCAAATAACTTGGAAAACAACCACTTTTTATGCGGTATTAATTTACCATCCTTACAAACCACTTAAAGTACATTACTGTATTGTACATAGGCTGGTCATGTAGGTTTGTACCTGTAGACTTTCCATCACCACAAAGAGGAACAATACAGTAATTGAGTACATTGAGATGTCACAAGGTTTGTGATGATGTGGCTCAGTTTTTGAGCATGGCACTTGTAAGTCTATGGTTGGGGGTTCGATTCCCACGAGGGACCAGTACAAAAAAAGTATGAAAATGTACAACTGTAGGTTTCTCTGGATAAGAGCATCGACTAAAATAGCAACGGAATAAACAGGCAATTTCAGTTTCACATAGAAATAAGTTGCATTTGCGATGTATTAAAAAAACTGGAAAATGTACTGTACATTTACTGTACAGTAAAATGCTGGTAAACACTCAAATACAGCACATTTAGTTTACATTTTTCACAAATGTAGTGCACTGGGCCTAATATACAACCCATATTTATGTTTAGTTATTTTCCCTTTTGTACTTGAGCTATTTGCACATCCTTACAACACTGTATACAGACATAATATGACATTTGAAATGTCTCTATTCTTTTGGAGCTTTTGTTAACGTTTACTGTTCATTTTTGTTCATTTAACTTTTGTTTATCTATTTCACTTGCTTTGGCAATGTAAACATATGTTTCCTATGCCAATAAAGCCCCTTGAATTGAAATGAATATAGATGTCTTCAGCGCAGGCAAAGTTTTTCTTCTTCTGCAGCACCCCGCTCCCAAACTACTTCCTGCGGCTATGCATGGTACTCAGAGATGGCCAAATGGCCAATGCAGCAGTAGGCCTATAGCTTCCATTGTCAACTAAGTAAAATACATAGGCCTAAAGCCGACAAATAAAAACAATCGAAAATATTCTGATGAAAATACAGGTTCTTTCAATCATGTATTTAAGGAAATTTAATGTAACCAAATTACGGGGATTAACGTTACATTTACTAGGCCTACTGGTTACATATGTAACGATGAACTGATGAATTAAACAATCAAAGGGCAAACAATTCACACAATGATACAATAAATGTGCAAGAATTGGTGAGAGACAGCGGAGCACATTCTGTAGAGCTGAGTGCATGCATTCTGAAGAGAGATGCCCATATATTCTCCACATACCCCTCCCTTCTTCATGTCTCAGTATTTTAAATTATACTCGAGACACATTATCTTCACACATTTAAGATGGTTTTCACAGACAGCCGCAACTCAATAATCAGCTAGGCCAATTGCCACGTGCGCTGCCCAAATTGTTGGCTTCTCAAATATGCATAGGCCTACGCACTTGTGATTAGAAACAATCCACAGCTACTGTATTTACATTATTTTTTAAATAACCTAATGATCCTCTGTGGCTAAGCCAAGCTTTCTTGTAAAATATTTTGAATGATTTAATTTAGACAGGAGTAATTATATAATTTTGGCAAAACATCAATTTACTTTAGCAGGAAGCAAGCATCCAAACTGTGCACCCGCCAATGTTCCTTTTAATTTGCAAGTGGTTGAAATGAGAGATTTGTATGTAATGACAAGATGCTCATGTCTCCACCCTAACAATGCGAGTCATTGTCCCAAAGGCAGGAATGCAGGCGACAAGCTTAGGTCTGCATATTATGCCCATAGAAACACATTGGGCTTATTCAGGACAGACTTTGGTGAGAGTGAGCCCTCGCGCATCGCCACTTCCTCTCTGCTGAAACTAGCTAGCGAAACAGCACCCCTCTCTGTCTTACTTTATGTAGCCCATGTTTCTGATGCTGTCTGGCCAGAAACAGTATGACATGCCATACTCTCTTTGTCCAGACTGTTTGGCTCGCTTGGATGCTTTATCTGAGATTGATGCGTCTTTATGTCGGCGCACGTCTCGGTCAACAAAATTATCAATATTTCAATATTTTTGGGGGGGACAGGCAAGGAGGTAAGGTAGGGCAGGCCCCCTAGGGCCCATAACGCTAGCCCATAAGACCAAGAAGACCATGTAGGGCACGTTTTCACAAACATCAACACGCTCTGGAAATTGGTTTGCCAGACAGTTTCTTTTAGAGAACTTGCTAATAAGTACCCTACACAACTACTTTATATAAAAGAAGGCAAGAACGTCATGTAACAACAACGTAGGCCTAATTCCCAAGGTTTCTCATTAGAGTTTGTTGTTGTATTGATTAGGATTTAATCACAGAAAGAAAGACTGCCATTCATGGCTCCTAAAAACAGATCCATCTTTGACTGTTTTCAATGGGCTGAATGCGAAAGCCTCTCATTTCGAGTTACTGACTGAAACTCTGCGTTGTCAGCACATCATTTGTAACGTGGATACAAATGGCTGCTTTACCACTGCATTGTTATGCAAACTGCAGATAATGTTCTGATAGTTGCTCTGTTGTGGTAGTGTAGATATGACGAGGTAGATACAATTTTTATTTGTGGTAATGACTTTGGGTTGAACAATGGCCCTGGGCATGTTGGATAAATTGCCATTTGAATACCCCTGCAGCATACACACTAACCCTTTGTGCATTTAGGCAGTAACGCAACAAAATACTTTCTGAAGGCACTGTACAAGGAGTACCAGTACCGAGTCAATGTGCAGGTGTACGAGAAAATTGAGGTAATACAATATGTACATGTAGGTAGGGGTAAAAGTGACTAGGCAATCAGGATAGATAATAAACAGAGTAGCAGCAGCATGTGAAAACTGAAAGAATGTGAAGAGTGTGACAGAGCGTGAAAGTCTGTCTGTGTGAGTGTGTGTATGTTAGCTTATTTAGCTAAGCTTGACAGTTTTCATTTATCTACTGTATTTGACATATAAACTTACATGCAGATGCCTCCCTATGCAGTAGACTGTATCATTATTGTTATGATTATTTGTTACTTTCTTTGCACTGACTCTCTTGTACTTGCTCTATGCATACTCACTAGACTCTACCCACACACGCACACATACTAAACTGACACTCCAACACACACACACACACACACACACACACACACACACACACACACACACACACACACAAACACACGCTCACACACACAAAACACACAACATGCATATTGACGACACACACACACACACACACACTCACATATAGACACACTCTTCACACTCTTTCACAGTCTTCACATGCGACTGTTACTCTGTTTATTATCTATCCTGATTGCCTAGTCACTTTTACCCTTATCTACGAGTACATACTGTATTACCGCATTTACCTCAACTACTTCTTACACCTGCACATTGACTCAGTACTGGTACTCCTTGTACAGTGCCTTCAGAAAGTATTCATACCCCTTGACTTATTCCACATTTTGTTGTGTTACAGCTGAAATTAAAAATTGATTATATATATTTTTTGTGTCATCCATCTACACACAATGACTGAGCCAAAACATGTTTTTAGAATTGTTTGCTAATTTATTGAAAGTGAAATACAGAAATATCTCATTTACATAAGTATTCACACCCGTGAATCAATACATGTTGGAATCCCCTTTGCCAGCGATTACAGCTGTGAGTCTTTCTTTCTCCAGGTGCTTTGCGCACCTGGATTGTACAATATTTACACATTATTCGTAAAAAAATTATTCAAGCTCCGTCAAGTTGTTTGGCTAATCATTGCTAAACAGCCATTTTCAAGTTGTGCCATAGATTTTCAAGACGATTTAAGTCAAAACTGTATCTAGGCCACCCAGAAACATTCAATGTTTTCTTGGTCTTGGCCTTGTGTTTTAGGGTATTGTCCTGCTAAAAGGTGAATTTGTCTTCCAGTGTCTGTTGGAAAGCAGACTGAACCAGGTCTTCCTCTAGGATTTTGCCTGCGCTTAGCTCTATTCCATTTATTTTTATCCTAAAAAACTCACTAGTCTTTGACGATGACAGACATGCAGCCATCACCATGCTTGAAAATTTGAAGACTGTGATGTGTGGATTTTCCCCAAACATAACACTTTGCTTTCAAGACATAAAGTCAATTTCATTGCCACATTTTTTGCAGTTTTACTTTAGTGCCTTATTCCAAACAGGATGCATCTTTTCACTCTGTCGTTTAGGTTAGTATTGTAGAGTAACTACAATGTTTTTGATCCATCCTAAATTGTCTCCTATCACAGCCAATAAACTCTTTAACTGCTTTAATGTCACCATTGGCCTAATGGTGAAATCTCTGAGCAGTTTCCTTCTTCTCCGGCAACTGAGTTACAGTAGGAAGGACGCCTGTATTTTTGAAGTGACTGGGTGTATTGATAACTTCACCATGCTCAAAGAGATATTTAATGTCTACTTTTTAAAAATGTTTACCCATCTGCCAATAGGTGCCCTTCATTGCGAGGCATTGGAAAACCTCCCTGTTTTTTTGTGGTTGAATCTGTGTTTGAAATTCACTGCTTTATTGACGTACCTTACAGCTAATTGTATGTGTTGGGTACAGAGATGAGGTATTCATACAAAAATGTGGTTAAACACTATTATTGCACATGGAGTAAGTCCATGCAATTTATTATGTGATTTGTTTACTCCTGGAGTTATTTAGTCTTGCCATGACAGAGGGGTTGAATACTTATTGAATCAAGACATTTCAGATGTTCATTTTTTGGTAATTTGTCAAATAAAATCTAAAAACATAATTTCACTTTGAAATGATGGGGTATGTGTGTAGGCCAGTAACACAACATCTTCATTTAATCCATTTTATTCTGAAGCTACTGTATATATTTTTTGCAAATATCTTAATTACTTTTTAACTCTGCATTGTTGGGAATGGTCTCGTAAGTAAGCGTTTCATGGTAAAGTCTACACCTGTTGTATTTGGTGCATGTGGCCATTAACATTCGAAATGTAAACTTACAGTACATGTAGAAACATACACCTGCCATTGCTTCCCTGTGTGTGCCTCAGTGTATTAGGGACTGACTGTCTGGTCCTCCCTCCTTCCAGGAGAGTAGAGGAGAGTCACTTATGGTTCTATCGACTCTCCCCAGCTTGTATTTTGTCATTGTCATGCACCTGCAGCCTTGCTTGACCACCCACAGCTCACAGAGCATGCCTGTTGTCCCTGATGAGGGGGAGATTAGAAGCACAGGCTGACAGGCTCTCCCTGCTGCGCAATAGGCTGAGCATCTGTTTACAACATTAACCACTGTTTTTCTAACTCGTGGTTCCCCCATGCTTAATATTACCTTATCTGGGTGGAACAGACCCTGCTTTTGACCGCTGCCCTTTCACACTGACTCTAAATGCATGGAAATCTGCAGTTGTTTTGGGTGAACTGAACACAATAATATTTCTTGTGTTGTTTTTTTATTTTATAATTGGAGAACAATTAACTTTCTGAGAACAATAGCAATATTGTCGTGTTTCGTTTAAAAAGAGCTTTACTTAGTAAATCAGGGTTTGAAAGATTCTGGAAATTTAAATTATAAAGCTTTTATTTCCTACTGTATGATAATCTGGCTAATTGCAAATATTGTAATATGAATAACCAGCATGGTCTAGACTAGACGTAACATAGTAAATGTAAATCCGTTACACTTAAATTAGTGTGGTTTCATGGTTGGTCAGGGTGGATGGGTGGGCGTATAATGCGAAGGTCTAGCAACCCAAAAGTTGCGAGTTCAAATCTCATCACGAACAACTTTAGCATTTTAGCAAAATTAGCAACTCTTTAACTAACCTTAACCCTTTTAGCTAACTCTTCCCCTAACCCTCTTAGCTAACCCTACACCTTCCCCTAACTCTAAACTTAACCCTTTAACCTAACTCCTAAATGTAACCCTAACTTTAACCATAACCCCTAAGCCTAACCCTTAGCCTAGCTAATGTTAACCAGCTAGCTAATGTTAGCCACCTAGCAACCCAGATAGAATTCGTAGCATATAATAGTTATGTGAATTATTGACATATTGTACGATTTGTAAATTTGTAACATATGTGAATTCTAATTTGTAAGATATCATACTAAATGGAGTTTAGTGTGGATTTACATACAGGATAATACCAAATACTTTGAGACCAGGTTGGAAAAACACACTGTATCCACATACAACACCATTCTTTTGATAAAGGATGGGCTCTTAGTTCTTGTATTGAATGTTCATTTTATTTTGTTGTCATAATTGTTTCAATTATTAGGGGGTAGATCAGTTTTAATATTGCAGATAGGTTATGGCTTACATCAATGTAATTGTCTGCATAATTTCCAATCCCCCATATACAGTTGAAGTCGGAAGTTTACATACACTTAGGTAGGAGTCATTAAAACTCGTTTTTCAACCACTCCACAAATTCCTTGTTACGAAACTATAGTTTTGGCAAGTCGGTTAAGACATCTACTTTGTGCATGACACAAGTCATTTTTCCTCTTTGCTTGACATCATGGGAAAATCAAAAGAAATCAGCCAAGACCTCAGAAAACAAATTGTAGACTTCCACAAGTCTGGTTCATCCTTGGGAGCAATTTCCAAATGCCTGAAGGTACCACGTTCATCTGTACAAACAATAGTACGCAAGTATAAACACCATGGGACGTCACTAGACATTCAGAACATCCAGGGCTCAGCCCTGAAGACCTGAGGTGACTCCGAGGGGGGGGGATTTGATCCCTACACGACTGAAATGAAGCGCCCCGCACCCTAGCAGTGAACATTTTGCAGAAACATAACTTAATGTTGCATATCTCACTGCTTTCTTCCATGCGCTGTGTTCTCCTGATGCCAAATAATGAACACTTCTTAATATTAATTCAATGGTTTGTGGTCAGTAAACCCATAGAATATTGTGTCAATAATATATTTTTTTAATCTATTAGCAAGTACTAATTACAAGTGCATAACTATATTGTAATTTTCCATTAAATATATTTTTTTGGGGGAAATAGTATTTATCATTTTGTTGCAATGTTTTCATAAACCATGTCCAATATTTGATTGGCAATAAAAAAAAGCCTCATGTTGATGTTAGTCACATTACTGTAACTAATGTGAGCTAGTCATGTTGCGTGCACTGTGCAGTTCCGAAATATTACAAATGGTGGCAGCCTAAACCACAAATGAATTAATGTTTTGCATTTTTTTTTAAATCTAGTTACATGCAATATAGCTGGATTGGGATTTTAGGCTGCCATCCTTTTGGATTATGTTTGAACAGCATAAATGTATTAGCAGTAGGCTTGTATTATAACTGTAGAGTCGGGGCAGTTGGGGACAACACATTTTTACATATAATATGTACAAACGCAGGCACCAAACACACTTGAAAATCATGATTTTATCATATTTGGGGTAATAAATCACAGATTTCAAGGTCAATTAGCTAATAATATTTCTACCTAATTAATTACACAAAAACCAAATACACCCCCTCTAACATCCCTGTAGTAACAGCATTTCACACTAAATTATACTGTAGGTGCAAACCTGTCTATGACTTCACTCTTTCCCAAGCGTGTTAGAATTTATATATTTGTCATTTGTCATGATGCATTCTATCTTTGGTCATTGGGCTCCTAAACCAGGTATATAGACGTCTTAATGCACTGAAAGATCTCTCACAGCTGCTAACTGGGATGGTCAGCGCGGCCTGAATGATTGCCTTCAGTGATGGGAACATATCAGGGTCTAGCAATTTATACATACTGGACATGTCAGAAATGTCATCTTTCTTTTTTTGAGAGGTAATGTTTAGCAAGGACTACTTCCTCTGTCTTGAGAGGAATATGCCATGTTTGTCTTGTGTGGGCCTCCCCTCGCTCTTTGTTCTCCTGTGTTCTCGCTCTGACCTGTCTGCTCCCCTCTCTTCTTTGCTGTCGGAAGTTATGCTTCCCTGGATCTCCTATTCTATTACAGAGATGGCATAGTATCAGTGCCGTAGCAATATGGAGAATCCTGAACAGACAAACACAAACAGAAGCAATATATATACACACACACACACACACACACACAATATGAACAACAGGCAAATTATGTTTACCTGAATTGAGCTGTTCCTTAATGATATTAGCAGTTCACTCAATCTTAAACCTGATTAACATTCAACTGTCTTACCCTTCACACTAACCACAATACCTGTGTTCTCTCTCTGTCGCTTTAGCTACAAAATCAAAATATGTGCAACCATGGGACAAAACGATGAGGTTGGCTTAGATTGTTAACATGTAAGCTATATTTCATCTCCAATGTTTATTGAAATCAAATACATTTGCAGAATGACCACTTGCTTCAAATACATCATTACAGTTGTTGGTTAGCTACAGTAGCTAGCAAATTTTTGCCATATTTGCATTGACATGAAATCAGTCAAAACACCTCAAAACAAGACATGGTATCAATAACATGATGAAACATGCTGAAATAAGCCACTTTTTCCCCACATGGCAGTGCCAGCCAGAATCACAACAGGCTGATTTAGGCACCATGGAAACATTGTTTTCGTGACGTTGTCAGCCAACCCATCTATGTAGCTACAGTTGAAGTCGGAAGTTTACATACACTTAGGTTGGAGTCATTAAAACTTGTTTTTCAACCACTCCACAAATTTCTTGTTAAGAAACTATAGTTTTGACAAGTCGGTTAGGACATCTACTTTGTGCATGACACAAGTACTTTTTCCAACAATTGTTTACAGACAGATTATGTCACTTATAATTCACTATCACAAATCTAGTGGGTCAGAAGTTTACATACACTAAGTTGACTGTGCCTTTAAACAGCTTGGAAAACTCCAGAAAATATGTGTCATGGCTTTAGAAGCTTCTGGTAGGCTAATTTACATCATTTGAGTCAATTGGAGGTGTAGCTGTGGATGTATTTCAAGGCCTACCTTCAAACTCAGTGCCTCTTTGCTTGATATCATGGGAAAATCAAAATAAATCAGCGAAGACCTCAGACCTCCACAAGTAGACCTCCACAAGTCTGGTTCATCCTTGGGAGCAATTTCCAAACGCCTGAAGGTACCACGTTCATCTGTACAAACAATAGTACGCAAGTATAAACACCATGGGACCATGCAGCCATCATACTGCTCAGGAAGGAGACGCATTCTGTCTCCTAGAGATTAACATACTTTGGTGTGAAAAGTGCAAATCAATCCCAGAACAACAGCAAAGGACCTTGTGAAGATGCTGGAGGAAACAGGTGCAAAAGTATCTATATCCACAGTAAAACAAGTTCTATATCGATATAACCTGAAAGGCCGCTCAGCAAGGAAGAAGCCACTGCTCCAAAACCGCCAGTAAAAAGCCAGACTACGGTTTGCAACTGCACATGGGGACAAAGATCGTACTTTTTGGAGAAATGTCCTCTGGTCTGATGAAACAAAAATAGAACTGTTTGGCCATAATGACCATTGTTATGCTTGGAGGAGAAAGGGGGAGGCTTGCAAGCTGAAGAACACCATCCCAACCGTGAAGCAGGGGGGTGGCAGCATCATGTTGTGGGGGTGCTTTGCTGCAGGAGGGACTGGTGCACTTCACAAAATAGATGGCATCATGAGAGAGGAAAATTATGTGGATATATTGAAGCAACATCTCAAGACATCCGTCAGGAAGTTAAAGCTTGGTCGCAAATGGGTCTTCCAAATGGACAATGACCCCAAGCATACTTCCAAAGTTGTGGCAAAATGGCTTAAGGACACAAAGTCAAGGTATTGGAGTGGCCATCACAAAGCCCTGACCTGAATCCTATAGAAAATGTGTGGGCAGAACTGAAAAGGCGTGTGCGAGCAAGGAGGCCTATAAACCTGACTCAGTTACACCAGCTCTGTCAGGAGGAATGGGCCAAAATTCACCCAACTTATTGTGGGACGCTTGTGGAAGGCTACCCAAAACGTTTGACCCAAGATAAACAATTTAAATGCAATGCTACCAAATACTAATTGAGTGTATGTAAACTTCTGACCCAATGGAAATCAATCAATCAATCAATTTTATTTTATATAGCCCTTCGTACATCAGCTAATATCTCGAAGTGCTGTACAGAAACCCAGCCTAAAACCCCAAACAGCTAGTAATGCAGGTGTAGAAGCACGGTGGCTAGGAAAAACTCCCTAGAAAGGCCAAAACCTAGGAAGAAACCTAGAGAGGAACCAGGCTATGAGGGGTGGCCAGTCCTCTTCTGGCTGTGCCGGGTGGAGATTATAACAGAACTATGCCAAGATGTTCAAAAATGTTCATAAGTGACAAGCATGGTCAAATAATAATCATGAATAATTTTCAGTTGGCTTATCAAGAGTTGAAAAACAACAGGTCTGGGACAGGTGGCGGTTCCATAACCGCAGGTAGAACAGCTGAAACTGGAATAGCAGCAAGGCCAGGCGGACTGGGGACAGCAAGGAGTCACCACGGGCGGCAGTCCCGACGCATGGTCCTAGGGCCCAGGTCCTCCGAGAGAAAGAAAGAGAGAAGGAGAAAATTAGAGAGAGCCAAGATTTTCAAAATGTTCATAAATGACAAGCATGGTCAAATAATAATCAGGAATAAATCTCAGTTGGCTTTTCATAGCCGATCATTAAGAGTTGAAAACAGCAGGTCTGGGACAGGTAGGGGTTCCATAACCGCAGGCAGAACAGTTGAAACTGGAATAGCAGCAAGGCCAGGCGGACTGGGGACAGCAAGGAGTCACCACGGCCGGTAGTCCCGACGTATGGTCCTAGGGCTCAGGTCCTCCGAGAGAAAGAAAGAGAGAAGGAGAAAATTAGAGAGAGCCAAGATTTTCAAAATGTTCATAAATGACAAGCATGGTCAAATAATAATCAGGAATAAATCTCAGTTGGCTTTTCATAGCCGATCATTAAGAGTTGAAAACAGCAGGTCTGGGACAGGTAGGGGTTCCGTAACCGCAGGCAGAACAGTTGAAACTGGAATAGCAGCAAGGCCAGGCGGACTGGGGACAGCAATGTGATGAAAGAAATAAAAGCTGAACTAAATAATTCTCTCTACTATTATTCTGACATTTCACATTCTTAAAATATTGTGGTGATCCTAAGTGACCTAAAGACAAGGAATTGTTACTATGATTAAATGTCAGGAATTGTGAAAAACTGAGTTTAAATGTATTTTGCTAAGGTGTATGTAAACTTCCGACTTCAACTGTAGATACTAAATACCTGTATTGTAAACACAGACACACAATATATTCACTTACTCCTGCAAATGCAACAACCATCTCTATGTTTGCTGAGCTGCATCTTCAATTCTGTATGTCCATCTTCTATACATACGATTTTTTTTTACCTAGCTAATTGAGCTGACGTTACCAAAAAGTAGCTAACGTCATGTCAGCCATAAGTTAGCTAGATATCTTTATTAGTAACTTTTAGCATAATTTGGACAGTACTTGATTAGACAGTAATTGGTTCGTTAGTGATACTTTGTCTGGTGGTGAACAGAGCTCCAGAAGTTGGGTTCAGTTTCCAGATAGCTAATCAATAACTGTACTGTCAAAACCCTGTTCATTTTGCTAGGTTACTAATGAAGCAGCACTGCTAGCGAGACTGGGTAGTCCCTCATGTTAGTTAGTTAGCTTTACGTTATCTGTCAGTGCAGCTTTTGAGTCAACATGTTGAAATGTATGTTACTGGAGTCTGGATTACTGTGAGGCCAATAACTCTGAATAACCTCATCATGGGCTAACAAAATGTGCTATAGCAATAGCAAGCTAACAAAGTTTTCCTCTGGTTCTCCTTCTCACCTTTGCGCTCTCTCCCTCAGAGAATGAACAGTCGTACAAGCGCGCCAAAATATAATTGTTTTGGATGAATCAAAAATGACTTTGGGAAACCACATTGACTCCGTCTCCTAAAGTGCCACTGTACACAGAAATGCTGTTTTTAGGCAGCACTAAAAAGGCAGGGCAGGACAGGGCTCATGTTTGGAGTATCCATTGCAGTGTGTAATGCAGTGGAGCCTAGCTTTTTTTACACCATCCCAGCAGGGCAAAGACTCGGGGCTGAAGCCCCAAAAGCCTGGGTCTGGTGACGTCAATGATCACAACAATGAAGTGTAAGGGGCCTCGAATGTTTTAAATGGACTGGATCTTTATATTTACCACTTGGGTCCTGTTTCAGTAATAATGAAATCAGACCTTCTTGTTGAGTATCTGATAATCTACCATTTATATAGGAGTGGTTAAAACATTATTATAACAGTCCTCTGAGTACATCAAACAAGGTTTGGTATACCTCAACTGGTATGCCATCCAGCCCTGGAGTTTTTCCAGACTTAAAAGCTTTAATTGCATCAAGAAGTTCCTCTGTCATTTATTCTTCACATTAGTCTTTCTGTACAGCTGTTAAGTTCACATTATTAATAGGAAAAACATCTTTACAATTAACTTTGTTTAGGGGAGATGGAGGAGACTGAAATGAAAAGATATGCTTATAATACTTTGCTTCCTTTCAAAATAAGGTTTGATGAATCATGGAAGACTCCGTCATTTGTATCAAGTTTCAATAAATATATTTGGTAGCATTTCTACAGTGGCAAGAAAAAGTATGGATTTCTGCATAAATTGGTAATACAATTTGATCTGATCTTCATCTAGGTCACAACAATAGACAAACACAGTCTGCTTAAAATAATAACACACAAACAATTCTACGTTTTCATGTCTCTGAACACACCGCGTAAACATTCACAGTGCAGGGTGGGAAAAGTATGTGAACACTTGGATTTAATAACTGGTTGACCCTCCTTTGGCAGCAATAACCTCAACCAAAGTTTTCTGTAGTTGCGGATCAGACCTGCACAACGGTCAGGAGGAATTTTGGACCATTCCTTTTTACAAAACTGTTTCAGCTCAGCAATATTCTTGAGATGTCTGGTGTGAACTGGTCTCTTGAGGTCATGCCACAGCATCTCAATCGGGTTGAGGTCAGGACTCACACCAGAAGGTGTATTTTCTTCTATTGAAGCCATTCTGTTGTTGATTTACTTCTGTGTTTTGGGTCATTGTCCTGTTGCATCACCCAACTTCTGTTGAGCTTCATTTGGCAGACAGATAGCTTTACATTCTCCTACAAAATGTCTTGATAAACTTGGGAATTCATTTTTCCGTCGATGATAGCAAGCGGTCCAGGCCCTGAGGCAGCAAAGCAGCCCCAAACCATGATGCTCCCTCCACCATGCTTTACAGTTGGGATGAGGTTTTGATGTTGATGTGCTGTGCCTTTTCTTCTCCACACATAGTGTTGTGTGTTCCTTCCAAACAACTCAAATGTAGTTTCATCTGTCCACAGAATATTTTGCCAGTACCGCTGTGGAACATCCAGGTGCACTTTTGCAAACTTCAGACATGCAGCAATGTTTTTTTTGGACAGCAGTGGCTTCTTCCGTGGTATCCTCCCATGAACACCATTCTTATTTAGTGTTTTACGTATCGTAGACTCATCAACAGAGACGTTAGCATGTTCCAGAGATTTCTGACACTCTAGGATTCTTCTTAACCTCATTGAGCATTCTGAGCTGTGCTCTTGCAGTCACCTTTCAGGATGGCCACTCCTAGGGAGAGTAGCAACAGTGCTGAACTTTCTCCATTTATAGACAATTTGTCTTACCGTGGACTGATGAACATCAAGGCTTTTAGAGATACTTTTGTAACCCTTTCCAGCTTTATGCAAGTCAACAATTCTTCATCTTAGGTCTTCTGAGATCTCTTTTGTTCGAGGCATGGTTCACATCAGGCAATGCTTCTTGTGAATAGCAAACTCAAACTTTGTCAGTGGTTTTTATAGGGCAAGGCAGCTCTAACCAACATCTCCAATTTCATCTCATTGTTTGGACTCCAGGTTAGCTGACTCATGACTCCAATTAGCTTTTGGAGAAGTCATTAGCCTAAGGGTTCACATACTTTTTCCAACCTACACATTGAATGTTTAAATGATGTATTCAATATAGACAAGAAAAATACAATAATTTGTGTGTTATTAGTTTAAGCACACTATGTTTGTCTATTGTTGTGACTTCGATGAAGAGCAGATCAAATGTGATGATCAATTTATGCAGAAATCCAGATAATTCCAAAGGGTTCACATACTTTTTCTTGCCACTGTATGTTTATGATTCAAAAATAATTTGGTGCATTTTTCCAGTGTTCCATCCAGTTTGCTTAATTTTTATTATATATATATATATATATATATATATATATATATATATATATATATATATATATATATATATATATATTACACTGATCTTTCTTGAATAAGTTACTCCATTTCATTTTGTTTTTCCTCTAATGTATTCTATGCCTCTATGGTACCGTTTTTTGTGCTATCTATCTGTACTGTTAGTCTCTCTATTTCCTTTGTTAATATGAATTATTTTGACCTGTATTGCATGTTGCCTGTGTATTCTCTGTATGGAGGTGTATCGTACAACTGAAGAAACACTGGGTATTCTTTGATAGGGAAAGTGCCTGTTGAAATGTAAAGCAGCGGCCTTGTTCATGATGGAACATTTAACACCCCTGACATTCATTAAGAAGAATGCCATGCTCAGTCAAGAATTACAAAGCTTTGAGGATTACCTTTAAAACATTTGTGTCACTGCTGCAATGACAAATCCTTGGCACACAATAGGCTGGAGAAAAGCAGATCACCAAAGGTATCTTTCCATTGTCCTCTCATGGCAAGAATTGGCAAGTGGGAAATTGGCTGATATACTGTAGGACACAGCTTTGTTCTTAACAGAAGATAAAATGTACAGCTTCCCTTTCAAAGGGTGGGTTATTATAATACACTGCTCAAAAAAATAAAGGGAACACTTAAACAACACAATGTAACTCCAAGTCAATCACACTTCTGTGAAATCAAACGGTCCACTTAGGAAGCAACACTGATTGACAATAAATTTCACATGCTGTTGTGCAAATGGAATAGACAAAAGGTGGACATTATAGGCAATTAGCAAGACACCCCCAATAAAGGAGTGATTCTGCAGGTGGTGACCACAGACCACTTCTCAGTTCCTATGCTTCCTGGCTGATGTTTTGGTCACTTTTGAATGCTGGCGGTGCTCTCACTCTAGTGGTAGCATGAGACGGAGTCTACAACCCACACAAGTGGCTCAGGTAGTGCAGCTCATCCAGGATGGCACATCAATGCGAGCTGTGGCAAGAAAGTTTGCTGTGTCTGTCAGCGTAGTGTCCAGAGCATGGAGGCGCTACCAGGAGACAGGCCAGTACATCAGGAGACGTGGAGGAGGCCGTAGGAGGGCAACAACCCAGCAGCAGGACCGCTACCTCCGCCTTTGAGCAGGAGGAGCACTGCCAGAGCCCTGCAAAATTACCTCCAGCAGGCCTAGCACTGAGATGCAATGCCTTAGACCCCTGCGCCCCTCGGGAGGCTGAGGGAAGTTGTTGTTTTTTGCTCTCATTAACATTCCTTGAGATACAGAATGTTCCTATTAGTATGCACATTTTAGCAAGGCCTGATTTCTACTGACACAGGGATGTGACTGGTACAGTACAATTCCAGTCTTGGTTTTACTTTTATTGCACTGGTACGCTTGGCCTCAGGGCATATTGATTAACACATTATCACAAATTGATCAGAGAAACACCCTACACAGCACTCTGTATGGATCTGTTTCAGACTGCATGGGGGACGGCTGTACCCTCACATTATTAACTGGACTACTTTTTTCTTCAGCTGGCCTTTAGTCTTGCAGTATACACCCCATCACAGACACATAGAAGGGGACCCTCCTGTACCGTATGTATCCACTGACACTGACATACAGGGCTCATGTACAAGTTAAGTGCAGAGAGTAAACCTTCTCCGGGATTGGTGTCCCATCCACGGGACGGTTGAGCTAACGTAGGCTAATGCAATTAGCATGAGGTTGTAAGAAACAAGAACATTTTCCAGGACATAGACATATCTGATATTGGCAAAAAGCTTAAATTCTTGTTAAACTAACTGCACTGTCCAATTTACAGTAGCTATTACAGTGAAATAATACCATGCTATTGTTTGAGGAGAGTGCACAATTTTTAACATGAAAAGTTATTAATAAACAAATCAGGCACATTTGGGCAGTCTTGATAGAACATTTTGAACAGAAACGCAATGGTTCGTTGAATCAGTCTAACACTTTGCACATACTCTGCTGCCATCTAGTGGCCAAAATCTCATTTCCCCCTGGGCTGTAATAATACATTATGGCCTTTCTCTTACATTTCAAAGATGATGGTACACAAAAAGAAATAAAGAACGATTGTTTTTTTATTTGTATCATCTTTTACCATATCTATTGTGTTATATTCTCCTACATTCCTTTCACATTTCCACAAATTTCAGTTACTATGATTGTTTTCAATTAAAATTGTAAAAAATAAACAAAAATGGCTTTTTAGCAATTTCTCAAGCAAGAATTTTGCTAGGACTGTCTGGGAGTGATCTGAGTGGGAAGGGGAAAACTAGCTGTTATTGGCTGAGAGGTTTTGAACTCTCTTTCTTATTGGTCTATTAGCTAATTACTTTTAATCCCAACTAATTTTCATCCCACCAAAACAGGCTGAAATTTCAGGCGGTGTTTTCAAACAGCTCTTGCACTAAAAGGGCATTATCATAATTTTCACAATTTCACAGTATTATTCCAATTTCATAGTGTAGAAATGCATATAAGACACAGGAAAATCACATTTTTGAGTTTGAGTTTATTTTTATTTTTACAGGGACAGTGCACATCATTCAACGTTTCAGTAAAAGTGACGGTTTTTAGCCAGCCGGCTAATTTTTAACCACAGTCCCTGGGCAGGTTATTAAAAACAATTACAATAACAATACAGACAAACAATGAGCAGTGAGCACATGCAGAGCAACTTAGAACAAGCAACACGTAGCACGCAGACAGAGCAACATAGAACAAGCAACATGTAACACGCAGACAGAGCAATACCACAAAAAACAACAAAACAAAATACATAAAAGTTACAGTGTTTCCACACCTCACAAGCTACAGACAACATTAAAAGCGGCAATACACTGCTAGGGATTATGTTCACAAGTCTGATTGGCCTTTAGCCATGTCTATATGTTTTTTGTGAAAGTGTGATAGGTGGTGCAGTTATGTGTTTCTGATGGCAGTTTGTTCCAGACATGGTAATCTCTCACAGAGAAAGCAGATTGACTAAAGGTGCTTTTTCTTAAGGGAACTATACAGTCACCTCTCATGGCAGACCTTGTAGATCTGCTGCCATATGTTTGGGTTTTCTGTTTATCAAAAGTACTTGGTGGGGGAGCCAGGCCATTTAGGATCTTGAATACAAGACATGGATCGGTGTATGCACAAGATTTTCCCAACTCAGGCGCTCATGCTTTCTGAGGATGTAACAGTGATGATGGCTATTGGGCTTCCTATCAAGCACTTTGAGAGCCTGTTTGTAGACACACTGCATGGGTTTTAATGTTACACAGCAATCTTGGGCCCAACTAGTCAAGCAGTATGTTATGTGGGAGAGTATCATAGATTTGAAGGACAGTTTTGCTACCTCTGTAGTCAAACTATTGCGTATGAATCGGAAATGAGCTAGGTTGAATTTGGTTATTTGAGTTACCTTTTTCAGCTACTTTTTAAAAGAGGGGTTAGAATCAAGTATGATGCCAAGGTACTTCAAATCAGATACCAGCTGGAGCTTCTCCCCTGACAGTATTGTAGACATCTGGCCCAGTAGCATCAGATACCAGCTGGAGCTTCTCCCCTTACACATAGACATCTGGCTCAGTAGCATCAGATACCAGCTGGAGCTTCTCCCCTGACACATAGACATCTGGCTCAGTAGCATCAGATACCAGCTGGAGCTTCTCCCCTGACACATAGACATCTGGCTCAGTAGCATCAGATACCACCTGGAGCTTCTCCCCCGACACATAGACATCTGGCTCAGTAGCATCAGATACCACCTGGAGCTTCTCCCCCGACACATAGACATCTGGCTCAGTAGCATCAGATACCACCTGGAGCTTCTCCCCCGACACATAGACATCTGGCTCAGTAGCATCTGTTGCCCTCTTTGTGAAGAACATGTAGACTGTTTTTTTCACATTGAGATGTAAACATGAGTCACTGAGACACTTTGTAACCTGGGCCATTACAGTAGTGAGTTCTTGTGCAGCTTGTTGTTTGCTCTTTGCATGCACATATATTACCGTGTCATCTGCATACATTTGAACTTCAGACCCAGTACAGACAAAAGGCAGATCATTAATATACAGGCTGAACAGGAGGGGGTACAGTATTGACCCTTGGGGCACACCCACATCATAGCTGAGAGTGGGCAACAGCTCATTGCTCTCTTTGACACACTGTGTTCTGCCTTCAAGGTATGATTTCTTCCATCTCAAAGCATCGGGGGAAAAGTTGAACTTGGACAGTTTTGTGATGAGAACCGCATGGTTAACAGTATTAAAAGTGTTACAATGATGCTTGTGCGAACTCAGTCGCAGAGAAACACAGCAAGTAAAGGTAAATTTAGCTCTTTACTTAAAGTCTTGACAAAAACAAGGCAACAGCACAAGAGTGCACTAAAACAAAACATATGACCTAAGCACAGATACAAGCAACAGAGGAACCTAAATAGCAAGGCAACCAGGTGAACAGTGACGGTAATCAAAACCAGGTGAAACCAATAAGTAATAATTAGAGTAACCTGGAAACTAGAACACAAGGCAAGGGTGCCCTCCAGCGGTAACCTAAGGGAACAACAATAAAATAAATGGAACCTGTGACAAAAAGCTTTCATTAGGTTTAAAAATACAGCCCCAACAATGCCCACTTTGTCAATCTTGGACTTCACATTTTCCAGAAGAAAGCAGTTGGCCGTTTCTGTGGAGTGTTTTGCTCTGAAGCCAAACTGCATGGAGTGTAATGTAAAGGGGCTGTTGTTAACGTGGGCAATCAGTTGCTCTGCTACACACTTTTCAGCAACCTTCGACACCACAGGTAGTAGTATACTGATGGGCCTGTAGTTACTCACGTCAGCAGGGTCACCTGATTTAAAGATTGCCGTTATTATGGCCGACTTCCAGAACGTTGGAAAGACCCCCTGACTAATAGATGTGTTGGTGACCTTAGTAATTGGGCCAATGAGTGACTCTTGTAGTTTTTAAGAAAGGTAGATTCCAGCCCAAAGACATATTTGGCTTTAGAGTTCTTTAGTGAGCTAATTACCTTTTTTACCTCTGACTCAGAAACCTCCCTTATGATGAAGACAGGTTGAATGTCATTCACTAGCACTGAGCCCAAGAAACCGGTGGAGGGGTTCTGTGTCAGTATCTTGACAGAGTCAACAAAGTAGGAATTGAATGCTGTTCCTATTTCGACTGCATCCTCTGTTAGACTGTCATTCACATTGATTTCTAGTCTTTTTGCAGTGTTACTATGGTCTTTCCCTGTTAACTTTTTTTAGATTCTCCAAGATCAATTTAGAATTTCCCTTTGCTTCACCAATTATGTTGATAAAAAAGTTATCCTTGGCCTGTCTGATTTCTTTCATCACATTATTTCTCACCATGGTAAACCTACGTCTGTCATGCTCTAATTTGGACTTCAGGGCTGTTTTTAGAGCATGATCTCATTCTATCAGCAGTTTCCAGATTTCTCAATTTAGCTAAGGAAGAGTATTATTTTGGCCAGGTTTGGATTTGATTTTCTTTAAGAAGCCATTTATTGTATTCTGGATTGTGGATAGAAACACCTGACTATCAGCTACCCTATCTGTATAGGACAAAAGATCATTCCAGTTAATTCCCTCAATTGCATTTTCAAAATAATTTATTTCACTCTTAGGTATTCTGAGCAGAACAGGCTTTTTAACAGTAGAGAGGTTAAACCTGTTCTTGGAAAGATTTCTGGCTATAAGTGTCAGATTATGATCAGACAGCCCAGTAACCATAATTAATGATTTAGTCACTCTCTCTGGTTTATTACTGAACACCAGATCAATCTGTGTTTTAGAACAACAAGTCACCCTGGTTGTGTAAGGTCAAAGGTATTAGTGATCCATTTGATGGTTTTTCTACAAGACTTGTCTTCATAATTAATGTTAAAATCTCCCATTAAGATTACCTCTTTCCCAAAATCACATTCCCTAAGCATGTTATTAAACTGATCAAAAAACACACTTTTGGTGGAAGGTGGTTTATACATTCCAATAAAAGTAAAATACATTTGGGGGACAGTGTAACTGAACTGGGCCTTTAAGTGTTTTGATTTCATTTTCTGGGGCACCCTCCAAGTATTTGTATAGGGTTCTTGAGCATAGAGAGTCTCCATACACAACCATCCTTTTAAGATGCTTCTTTACTCACGACTGTGTTCTCAGGCAATATCCAAGGGCAGTTTTGTACACAACCAGGGAGGTATGGTTTAAAGATTAGATCTATTCTGCACACTCACTATCCATGGTAATCTCTTGCCATTTTCCATTTCAGAGGAGAGTCTGCCCTGTGGTGAGGCCTTATCTCTAGGTGTTATCTACATGACCCAACACACTCTGATGTATTTTGTATGGACGAGTTTGATGCATTCCAGACATTTACTCACAGGTACTGTAATTGCTACTGTTTATTATCTGTCACTTTATTCCTAGTTACACAATAATAGTACCCTGTGTTTATAGCTAAGTTATCTTTACTCATTGTGTATTCATTATTACTTTTATTATTACGTGTTATTACTTTTCTATTACTTCTCTATTTTCTTTCTCTCTGCATTGTTGATGAGGGGCCCGTAAGTAAGCATTTCACTGTTACTCCACACCTGTTGTCTACGAAGCATGTGATGAATAACATTTGATTGATAGTGAGATATCACCCCAACACGATATGATATATGATTCAATAGGTTATCATTCTCTGAGCTTATTCAAGTCTTGTGAATACGCATTACTGAGCATTTTGCAGATAACTACGCATAGGAACCAGAGCAGATTATGTACAGGAAGTTTTACTGCAAAACGAGTCTGTGTGGGCACCATTTTATATGTGCTATAGCACACAACATATTTCAGTCTAGCCAGTTGGGTGAAAGAGAGTTACTGTAAAACCTCAGCGACCTTGGGACGTGAACGTCCCTGACAAGTTGCTGATTAGTCATCCCTGTTGCACCAAGTTGTGCTTTGTCCCTCCATCCACACAAAAACGGAATAGATTTTTACAGTCTATAAGGAATGAATAAACCACCGTACAAACCTGTGTGAAAATGTACTGTAGCCTACTGGTAATGTACAGCACGTTATTGGCACTGTGTTATAGAGACAAACAACTAGAGGACGGTGTTTCATTGCTTTCCTCTTTCCTCTCCATCTGCCTTTATGAAATGTTATCTTATCATGTCTCCAGTCCAGTATAAATTATAGGTTTTTTGAAACTTGAATAAATGTAATTATTTTACACAAACAATTGACCACTTTCAAAGTAATATACAGTGCATGAGTTCTTGCTGCAACGGACATAGTGTACAGCTGAAAGACATACAGTAGCCCACAGTATGGATGAGTCTCAATGTTCCTCAGTAAAGGTTCAACTTCATCTCTTTTTCTCTGTGATGTTGATTGTGAAAAGCCACCGTGTGTCAATCTAGGGAACTCTATCAGGCCTAACTGATGAAGAGATGAGAGAGAGAGAGAGAGAGAGAGAGCTGCCCGTCGTGCTGCACTGGCTCAATGAGAGAATGCTGCAAAGTCAAAGCGGTCTCACTGAGAGTGATTCTGCACACTGAGGACTGAGTAACAATGCCTGCCTGCACGCCTTTCTAAATTTGCCAGCGAGCATCAGCCGATCTGGGTAGGACATGGTGTGCTGGATCAGCGCTTTGTTCTAACCCAGTCTATTCTCTGTGCCTAGCACCTCCTCTTTTCTCCTCTCCTCTCTTATTCTCTCTTCCACTGTCTATCTCTTTTATCATTTCAGTAAGAGTTTTGCCTGCCATTCAATCAGAAGGGCCCTGCTTTTTAATTTAACTTTAGTAGACAGTGAAGTCAGCATCCTTTAAATCAGCCTGGAAAATATCTCCAGGAAGGATGTGATTGTTAGCCAGCCAGACAAACTACACTGGGGTCCACATAGCAATGTCCCTAGAGTTCACCTTGATGTAAATGCACAGCTAATCAATACTGTACATTATACACACAACAATAGGATCCAAAAGATTGCCGCTTTAGATGCAGGCCAGGGATTGAGTTTATTAAGGGTCCCATTGTTGCCAGTTCCTCAACCCCGTTCTCATTACTGAGTGTGCTCTGTGGCGCTATTGGATTGATTTTTTTGGGCCTTGGCTTTCTTCACCGCCGCAGAGGTTGTGTTATAGGCTGTTTTTAAAAGACATTGAGTTACCTTTCTTATTCTGTTTCACTCTTAAACTGGACTCAAAGGACTGTTTCATTTTAGAGACTGTGTAGTCTTATTAGTGAAGTAGAATTGAGGTTGTGTCACGCTCGCTATCCTCAAACTCCCTGTCATAAAACAACCAAGGTCGTTCCACATCTTTTAATAGGAGTGAAAAACTTAACCAACAAAAACAAACAGGTAAACTGCAAAGAACGTGACGCAACCGCACACAAACAAACACGGAAAATAATAATTACCCACACATTAGGTGGGAAAAAAGGCTGCCTATGTATGATTCTCAATCAGAGACAACGATAGACAGCTGTCCCTGATTGAGAACCATACCCGGCCAAAACATAGAAATTCAGAAACCTAGAAAACCAAACATAGAATGCCCACCCCACATCACACCCTGACCTAACCAAATAGAGAAATAAAATGTCTCTCTAAGGTCAGGGCGTGACAGTCGCCCCCCCCCAAAGGTGCAGACTCCCGGCCGCAAACTTGAACCTATAGGGGAGGGTCCGGGTGGGCATCTACATCGGTGGCGGCTCCGGTGCGGGACGCAGACCCTGCTCCACCTCCGGTGCGGGACGCAGACCCCGCTCCAGCTCCGGTGCGGGAACCCTCGTCGCCGACCCCGGACTGGGGACCCTCGTTGCGGGCCCCGGACTGGGCACCCTCGTTGCGGGCCCCGGACTGGGCACCGTCGCTGGGGGCCCCGGACTGGAGGCCGTCGCTGGGGGCTTCGAACTGGAGGCCGTCGCTGGAGGCTCCGGACTGGAGGCCGTCGTTGGAGGCTTCATGCCATGACTCCTCACTGGAGGCTTCGTGCCATGGATCATCAATGGAGGCTTCTTGCCATGGATCATCACTGGAGGCTTCTTACCATGGATCATCACTGGAGTGAGGAGACGTATGGGCAGTCTGGTACGTGGAGCTGCCACAGGGCTCACCAGGCTGGGGAGACATACAGGAGGCTTGGTTCTTGGCGAAGGCACCGGATACACTGGGCCGTGGAGGTGCACTGGAGGTCTCGAGCACAGAGCTGGCACAACCCGTTCTGGCTGGATGCCCACTTCCACCCGGCAAATGCAGGACGCTGGCACAGAGCACACTGTCCTGTGAATGCTCACTCGAGACACTGTGCGCATCACCCCATAACACGGTGCCTGACCAGTCACACGCTCCCAACGGTAAGCACGGGGAGTTGGCTCAGGTCTAAACTCCGACTCTGCCAATCTCCCCGTGTGCCCCTCCCCAAAAAATTTGGGAGCTGCCTCTCGGGCTTCCGTGACCGGGTCTTGTCCTCTGCCATTCTCTCCTTCCCGGTCCAACTCGTCCTCCATGTTGGCGCATGCTGCTTGGTCTTCTTGTGGTGGGTAATTCTGTCACGCTCCCTATCCTCAAACTCCCTGTCATAAAACAACCAAGGCGCAGCGTGCGTGTCGTTCCACATCTTTTAATAGGAGTGAAACCTTAACAAACAAAAACAAACAGATAAACAGCAAAGAACGTGACCGAGGTGCACACAAACACACACGGAAGATAATAATTACCCACACATTAGGTGGGAAAAAAGGCTGCCTAAGTATGATTCTCAATCAGAGACACCGATAGACAGCTGTCCCTGATTGAGAACCATACCCGGCCAGAACATAGAAATACAGAAACCTAGAAAACCAAACATAGAATGCCCACCCCACATCACACCCTGACCTAACCAAATAGAGAAATAAAACGGCTCTCTAAGGTCAGGGCGTGACAGGTTGTCAGTGTTCAAGACCTCTATTTCTGAATACACACTCTTAGGCCATATCTTGAACGAAACACAATGTGAAAATGTTTCAAATAATTTGTGAAATCATATTGACAAGATCGACATGCCCTGCAGTGGCTCCCAGATCCCTCCCTCTTTTCTCCAGGACCCAGATTGAGCTGGGTCATCAACTCTGACCTTCATGTGTTACTCACTGAATGCTCTGGGTACCTCTGGGCCACTCAATAAACACTGCAGTTAAATCCACTGCCGTTACACCCTGCCAGGTGTGTGGCGAGTCTGTGGTCACTGATGGGGACACAATCAGACTGCTATGGGGACGTGGTCAGATACACAGAACCTGGTGGGCTATTGTAGGGGCAATCTCATGATATCTGCTCAGGTTTAGGGTCGCAAAATTCTGGTAACTTTGCCCAAATTCCAGAATTCCCAGTTGAAACCCTACTCAGGTTTGAATCAATGTGCTTGAATCAGAGGTGTTTCTCCTGGACGATGAACTATTAACCTCTATGATGTCATAAGTGATGCCAACACTGTCCAGATGGCCAGCCCTCACTGGTGGCTAATCTTTATGGGTCACTATCAAACCTCAGCTCTCCTGTACAAGTTCAAATAGAAAGAGGCACTTTATGAAATGACTACCAACCAAACCTTCCCCTGAAAAATGACTCAGTGACACAGTTTCTGTGATTCTAATTCCCTAAATAATTCTGCCTTGTTGGAAAAGCGAGATAATGAAAGAGTACCCCACTGTTGAGTGTCTTTTATCACAGTGTTGTTGCGGCATTAGACAAACCAGATCCCTCTCTTCCATTCCCTTTCTTTCCCTGACCTCATTATCAGGCAACCATCTAATGCTATGAAACATGTGTTAATCCAAAAAATAGACTTCTTTCTAACCAGGTTATACAGAAACATCCAGGGATGCTAGATAGCAGCAGAACCAGGAAATGAGAGCTGGATTTAAATTAAGAGAGCCATGCACATTTCTATTGCTTTGTTGTAACATACATTACCGGTCAAAAGTTTTAGAACACCTACCCACTCAAGGGGTTTTCTTTATTTTGAATATTTTCTACATTGTAGAATACTAGTAAAGACATCAAAACTATGAAAATACACATATGAAGTCATGTAGTAACCAAAAGTGTTAAACAAATCAAAATATATTTTATATTTGAGATTCTTCAAATAGCCACCCTTTGCCTTGATGACAGCTTTGCACACTCTTGGCATTCTCTCAACCATATTCACCTGGAATGCTTTTCCAACAATCTTGATGGAGTTTCCACATACGCTGAGTACTTGTTGGCTACTTTTCCTTCACTCTGTGGTCGACTCATCCCAAACCATCTCAATTTGATTGAGGTCAGGTGATTGTGGAGGCCAGGTCATCTGATGCAGCACTCCATCCCTCTCCTTCTTGGTAAAATAGCCTTACACAGCCTGGAGATGTGTTGGGTCATTGTCCTGTTGAAAAACAAATGATAGTCCCACTTAGCACAAACCAGATGGGATGGCGTATCGTTGCACAATGCTGTGGTAGTCATGCTGGTTAAGTGTGCCTTTAATTCTAAATAAATCACAGACAGTGTCACCAGCAAAGCACCCCCACACCATAACACCTCCTCCTCCATGCTTCACGGTAGGAAATACACATACGGAGATCATCTGTTCACCTACACCGCGTCTCACAAAGACACGGTGGTTGGAACCAAAAATGTCAAATTTGTATTCCAGACCAAAGGACACATTTCCACTGGTCTAATGTCCATTGCTCTTGTTTCTTGGCCCCAGCAAGTCTCTTCTTATTATTGGTGTCCTTTAGTAGTGGTTTCTTTGCAGCAATTCGACCATGAAGGCCTGACTCACACAGTCTCCTTTGAACGGTTGATGTTGAGGTGTGTCTGTTACTTGAACTCTGTGAAGCATTTATTTGGGCTGCTATTTCTGAGGCTGGTAACTCTAATGAACTTATCCTCTGCAGCAGAGGTAACTCTGGGTCTTCCATTCCTGTGGCGGTCCTCATGAGTGCCAGTTTCATCATAGCGCTTAATAGTTTTTGCGACTGCACTTGAAGAAACTTTCAGTTCTTGACATTTTCAGCATTGACTGTCCTTCATGTCTTAAAGTAATGGTGGACTGTCATTTTTCTTTGCTTATTTGAGTTGTTCTTGCCATAATATGGACTTGGTCTTTTACCAAATAGGGCTTCTCCTGTATACCCCCTCCCCCTTCCTTGTTATAACACAACTGATTGGCTCAAACGCATTAGGAAGGAAAGAAATTCCACAAATGAACTTTTAAGAAGGCACACCTGTTAATTAAAATGCATTCCAGGTGACTACCTCATGAAGCTGGTTGAGAGTATACCAAGTGTGTGCAAAGCTGTTATCAAGGCAAAGGGTGGCTATTTGAATAATCTCAAATATATTTAGATTTGTTTAAGACTTTTTTGCTTACTAGATGATTCCATATGTGTTATTTCATAGTTTTGATGTCTTCACTATTATTCTACAATGTAGAACATAGTAAAAATAAAGAAAAACCCTTGAATGAGTAGGTGTTCTAAAACCAGTAGCTTCAAACAAAACAAGCATAAACAGACTCTTTCTTTCACCTCTATATCTTATAGCGTAAACATCATCATGTACTGTACAGTAGCTATGTGCAGAGAGATGGGTACAGTTACAATACGAAATGAATCCCTGAAGCACAGCTTACCGCAGTTTCTTCACTACTGTATATTTCAGCTGTCACCTGTTCAACTGAGAGGAAAGGCACAGATCTTGTAGAGGTGTAAACAGGTCGTGACACAGGGCGCCCAGGGACCCAACTTTGTCAACGTAGCATGACACCCATGGCTCGTTGAACACTGGCCGCTCTGCCATACTGCACACCTTTCATTTAGGATTCACAACACATCCGCCACTAAACCCACCACAGTTGACCATCTATTCTACTCTACACAATGTTATTCTCACCACCATCAACATTGAATCTCACTTTTTTCCTCTCTTTGGTTCATTCACACTGCCAGGCAGGCAGGCCCCTCCAGCCATGCAGGCAGCAGACGGAGCAGATGGATCCATGGTGATGTGATGTATATGACTAGATGTGACTGGAGGAGAATGGGCTGGGATGGAGGAATGAAGGCATACTATTACCACCAGGGAATTACTCATTCCTGATAGCAACACTGGCTGTCTGCTGCAGTCTCCATAGACTTTCACTGGGCCGTGAGAGAGACTCTCCTATCCGGAAACCCAATCCATACATGCTAAGCGTAATTGATTATGTATGACATGCTTGGCTGACAGAAATGGATGCAGACAAGTCATTTTTAGTAACTCTGTCCTCTCCTTATGGAACATTATGGTGAAACGTCTAGGCAGCTAGGAGACAGAGAAAATGAGAGCAACAGCTCTGGTAGGACAGACAAGTAAGAAAGAAAAAAAGAGGTAGAGTATTTGGAATAGATTTTATTGGCAATATTAATTCATGGAAGTTGCAAATACACAGTACCGCTGGGAAAATAGAGCAGAAACCAATAGGCCCTCTGGTGTTGTCACTGGTGGGTAGAATTTGGGCTGCACTGTATATCCGTACTGAAAGTTTACCCATATCATTCTGCTCCCTCATTAGTGCTCCTAATTAAAACATCTTTGAGACTTAACCTTTCTGTAGGTCCCTGCTCTCTGGCAGCAGCAGAAACATTCCCTCAGATGTAATGTGTAATTCTTCTCTGGGGACCCATGGCAACAAAATCGATATCATGTTTATCATTAAACAAAAAAAAACTGAGCAAAGTTGTGTCTTCATGATGGACCTTACAAATGGCTATGCAGCAAATGTTAATGATGTTTTGATAGAAAAAAACAGTACTTCAAGGTACCCAAACCACTTCGCATCTCACTGCTCGCTCCTGTAAAGAAGGACAACATTCTACCGCCCCCCCCCCCCCCTTTATATCCACGAAGTCCCATTCCCTTTGATATATTCAGAACACCAGCGCGGGTTGGAGCTTGGATATCCTCCTATAACCATATTTCCTCCCAATTTCTCTAAATTGTCTCTCTTCAGATTGTGTGATGAAATGAGCCATAGGGAAGTTAGAAACGGCTCTAGAACTGATGGGAGTCTCCAGAGGAGTGTTCTGTCCGGCAGTTGCTATGGGCTACTTCTGCTTGACCACAACGTGACCTGAGGAAAGATCACAGGATGTGGATTGGCTGAAAAAACATATCAATGTAATTAAACCAAGAAACATAAAATGGGCTTATTTTGACCTGGATCATAATATTAAATCAGGTACATTCTCTGGTTTGTTTATGATACAGTCCAGTATGGAATAGGAACAACCTACAGTTGTTGTGAAGGTGTTACTAGGGTCCTTACCCATCCATCACCACAGACAGCAAAGTCTCTGGTATTCTCTTATGTAAGAAGTTACCAGAATAACAAATGATTCTTCAGGGGAGATTTATTATATCTTGTGTTTTTTAAACAACAACGTCCATTACCTTCTGCCCCCTGTACCTCCTCATTTCCCTTTCCTCACACCTCATTTAATCCTCTGTTTATTTGTCTTATATTTGATTTACTATAATAGCGTATCCCCTCCCTCAGCAGTCCTTATTAGTTTGTTAACCTGCAGCTGTCCAAGATTGCTCTACCGTTAATTTCCTTTCAATTTCAGGATATTATTTTGTCAAATTCAATTCAAATATGATTGATATGTTGGCCACGTATCATCACCGATAGTTGGAGCCAGTGTTTTGGCTGAGTAGATCAGGGTATCTGCATCTTGATGATGTTCTGTTTCTTCATGTTGTAAGTTGGCTCAAGCACTCATGAAGCTGGCAACAGTTTCTCAGTTCAACATAGCTGTTGTTTGCAGCACAAGGAAACATTTACATTTGACATTTTAGTCAATCAGCAGACGCTCTTATCTACAACATTTCCTCTCAATAAAGTGTGTGTGTGTGTGTGGGAGGGGGGGGGGGGGGGCGTTCAGATGTTTTTGGAAGATGGGCAGGGACTCCTAGCTTTAGGGGGAAACTGATTCCACCATTGGGTCGGAGTGGGAGGGCCAAGAGACCAGAGGTGGCAGATCGGAGAACTCAGGTTGGGCTATAGGGTTTGAGCATAACCTGAATATAGGGAGGGGCAGTTCCTCTTACTGCTCTGTAGGCAAGTACCATGGTCTTGTAGTGGATGTGAGTTTCGACTCGAAGCCAGTGGAGTGTGCGGAGGAGCGGGATAACATGGGAGAACTTGGGAAGGTTGAACACCAGGTTGGCTGCAGCGTTCTGGATAAGTTGTAGGGGTTTGGGAAACCCAGCCAACAGCGAATTGTAGTAGTCCAGACGGGAGATGACAAGATCACTGCTTCCTGGGTGAGGTAGGGTCACACACAGGGTGTTGTCCAGGGTCACGTAAAGGTTCTTTGCACTCTGGGAGGGGGACACCATGGAGTTGTCAACTGTGATGGAGAGGTCTTGGAGCGGGCAGGCCTTCCCCGGGGGGAAAAGCTGCTCCATCTTGTTGAGGTTGAACTTGAGGTGGTGGGACAACATCGAAGCTGAGATACCTGCCAGGCATGCAGAGATGTGTCAGAAGGGGAGAAGGAAAAAAGTAGTTGAATGTCAACCGCGTAACAGTGATAGGAGAGACCGAGCGGAGTGATTTGCTGTATACAGAGGATAGGTTTAGAACTGAGCCCTGGGGGACACCAGTAGTGAGTGTACATGGTGCAGACACAGATCCTCTCCACGTCACCTGGTAGCCACGCGGGTGCAATCCAAGAATGTGCAGAGTCTGAGGCGCCCAGCCCTGAGAGGGTGGAGAGGAGGATCTGATGGTTCACGATGTCGAAGGCAGCGGATAGATCAAGGAGGATGAGAACAGAGGAGAGAGAGTCAGCTTTGGCAGTGCGGAGAGCCTCCGTGACACAGAGGAGAGCAGCCTTGGTTGAGTGACCCGTCTGACGGTTAGGGTCAAGAAGATTGTTCTGAGAGAGATAGCGAGAGAGTTGGTCAGAGACAGAACACTCAAGTGTTTTGGAAAGAAAAGAAAGAAGGTATACCGGTCTGTAGTTTTTGACATCAGAGGGGTCGAGTGTTGGTTTCTTGAGGAGGGGAGCAACTCTGGCCATTTTGAAGTCAGAGGGGATTCAGCCAGTAGTCAGGTATACGTTGATGAGGGAAGTGAGGAATGGGAGAAGGTCTCCAGAGATTATCTGGAGAAGGGAGGAGGGGATGAGGTTGAGCGAGCAGGTTGTCCTGGCAGCTGGACCTCACTATTCGCAGGATTTCATCTGGAGAGAGGGCAGAAAGATGTAAAGCATAGGGTAGTTCTGTGTGAGTGGACCAGTGGACTCAATAGGCTGAGTGAATGAGGAGCGGATGTCATCAACCTTCTATTCAAAGTGGTTGACAAAGTCTACTGGAGAAAATCGTCAAATTAAACGTCATTCTTTCATGTTCAATATTATGGTCATGCCACCGTAGCGTCACTATATGTCAGCTCTTCTGCTTTTGAGCCATTGTAGGGTCCTTAGATATGCACTTAGAGAAATGTGACCATGCATGGTTTAAAACGTGAGTGTACATTTTTTTAAAATTTGTATATAATCATTTTTGTGACAACTAACCAGAGCTATTGTTGCAGTAGCTCTTGCAGGAAAGGTAATTTAGGTAATATACTGTTATCTACAGACAGCCTGTAAACAGGCAATAAACAGGCCCAGAATAACTTCCATCCTACAAAGAAACCTTATACAGTGCCCTTGGGAAATTTTCCTAACAGATTGCTGTAGTTACTGTCTTCCTGGTGTGTTTGGAATGGCTGATAATTCAATATCCGGATGGGGGAGGCAGGGTCTGATAGGATGATAGGAACAGACTTAAGATGTTTATCACACTAACACGTCTGTAAAGCAGCCTTGCAGTGGGTCTAAGCTGCAGTCACGATAGGTGTTTGCTAGTTCAGGAGCTCTCTGTGTGTGTGTACTACTGTGTGGCCTGCTGTGGAATGACACTATTAGCATTGCAGACACATCACTCTCCACGCGGAAAACACACGCAAGCACGGACGCAGACAAACAAACCCAAGAATACATGACATATCCTAAGGCCAAATTCAAGGAAGAGGTTTGGCAAGTAATAAGATTACTATACTGTAGGAGGGAGTAGGCTGTTTCTTTTACCTCTACTGTGGAGATATTCATCCCACCATACACAATAGCCGCTATATTGGGATCTGCCTCTGTCAAATATCAATTCCACTGACTGGATGTAAATGATCTTTCCAGGGCCTGAAATATGAAATCACAATAACACAGGACGTGATGCACAGGTACAGCACATCCCACAGTCGTTTCCTACCCCTTACCATTTAGGAGCAGAGCACTGTCATAAAATCTATCATGAGATTGCTTCAGATGGAAGAGATGACATGCCATTGCTCATAAAGGCCCACCACGGTGGTGCTGCATCGCTGGGTTGTTAAACAACCCTTTAATTTGACCTTGTTGCAGGTTGATGCTTTGGGCACACTTCCCCTCGCTGAATGTTGCCCTTCACCATCAAGTCAACCTTTAACCTGACTGGTTCGCTTTCATTTGGCATAGAATGGGAGAAAGCATTTTGAAACCTCTAGCAACAGTCATTTGTCCATAGAATCCAGAGTGCTGTCATCAAGACCTTCATTGTATTAAAGGGATACTTCAGGATTTTGGCAATGAGGCCCTTTATCTACTTACCCAGAGTCAGATGAACTCATGGATACCATTTTTATGTCTTTGTGTCTAGTATGAAGCACGTTTAGGTAGTTTAGCAAGGCAATGAAGTCTATGGCTATCTAATAGAACGCTAAAATCCTCTAGTATCCTTTTAAATACTTTCAGAACTGACACATTTTGTCTGGTACATTCAGGTTTGAGCCCCAATCAAATATTGAAGTACCAAGCACGATGCTGCTGAATTCAGTCAGTGACTGAGTAGCCATGAAGATATTTGCATCCATAAAATAATTACTTTTAACAGACAGAGTGGTGCTCTAATGCTCTTTGCATTTTGACTAGATTGAGTCTTACAGTGCCTTGCAAAAGTATTCACCCCCTTGGCGTTTTTCCTATTTTGTTGCATTACAACCTGTAATTTAAATAGATTTTTATTTGGATTTCATGTATTGGACATACACAAAATAGTCCAAATTGGTAAAGCGAAATGAAAAAAATTACTTGTTTCAAAAAATTCAAAAAAATTACAACGGAAAAGTGGTGCATGCATATGTATTCACCCCCTTTGCTACGAAGCCCCTAAATAAGATCTGGTGCAACCAATGACCTTCAGAAGTTGCATAATTAGTTAAATAAAGTCCACCTGTGTGCAATCTAAGTGTCACATGATCTGTCACAAGATCTCAGTATATATGCACCTGTTCTGAAAGGCCCCAGAGTCTGCAACACCACTAAGCAAGGGGCACCACCAAGCAAGCGGCATTATGAAGACCAAGGATCTAACCAAACAGATCAGGGAAAAAGTTATGTAGAAGTACAGATCAGGGTTGGGTTATAAAAAAATATCAGAAACTTTGAACATCCCACGGAGCACCATTAAATACATTATTCAAAAATGGAAAGAATATGGCACCACAACAAACCTGCCATGAGGTCGCCCACCAAAACTCACGAACCAGGCAAGGAGGGCATTAATCAGAGAGGCAACAAAGAGACCAAAGATAACCCTGAAGGATCTGCAAAGCTCCACAGTGGAGATGGGAGTATCTGTCCGTAGGACCACTTTAAGCCGTACACTCCACAGAGCTGGGCTTTACGGAAGAGTGTCCAGAAAAAAAATAAGCAAACATGTTTTCTGTTTGCCAGAAGGCATATGGGAGACTCCCCAAACATATGGAAGAAGGTACTCTGGTCAGATGAGAGAAAAATGTTGCTTTTTGGCCATCAAGGAAAACGTCATGTCTGGTGCAAACCCAACACCTCTCATCACCATTAGAACACCATCCCCACAGTGAAGCATGGTGCTGGCAGCATCATGCTGTGGGGATGTATTTCATCGGCAGGGACTGGGAAACTGGTCAGAATTGAAGGAATGATGGATGGCGCTAAATACAGGGAAATTCTTGAGGGAAACCTGTTTCAGTCTTCCAGAGATTTGAGACTGGGATGGAGGTTCACCTTCCAGCAGGAAAATGACCCTAAGCATACTGCTAAATCAACACTTGAGTGGTTTAAGGGGAAACATTTAAATGTCTTGGAATGGCCTAGTCAAAGCCCAGACCTCAATCCAATTGAGAATCTGTGGTATGACTTGATTGCTGTACACCAGCGGAACCCATCCAACTTGATGGAGCTGGAGCGGTGTTGCCTTGAAGAATGGGCAAAAATACCAGTGGCTAGATGTGCCAAGCTTATAGAGACAAACCCCACGATACTTGCAGATGTAATTGCTGCGGAAGGTGGCTCTACAAAGTATTGACTTTGGGGGGGTTGAATAGTTATGCATGCTCAAGTTTTCAGTTTTTTTTGTCTTATTTCTTGTTTGTTTCACTAAAGAAAGTATTTTGCATCTTCAAGGTGGAAGGCATGTTGTGTAAATCAAATGATATAATAACATCTATTTTATTTCCAGGGTGTAAGGCAACAAAATAGTAAAATGCCAATGAGGGTGAATCCTTTCGCAAGCCACTGTATCCTACTTGTACATATCTACCTCAATTACAATACCTTGTACCCCTGCACAGCCAAGTTATCATTACTCATTGTGTATTTATTCCTTGTGTCATTATTTTTCTATTATTATAATTTTTTTCTCTCTGCATTGTTGGGAGGGGCCCTAACATTTCACTGTTACTCTACACTTGTTGTTTATGAAGCATGTGACGAATAAAATGTGATTTGATTTTGGAAGGAGACCCACTTTTCCCAAATCCAATGTGAAACACCTTAAGTCCTCAATACACCCACACAAAGCCTGGGAAAAGCCTGAGGAAGAAAACCTGCGGGGGAGTTTTGGGACTAGTAGACATGGTTATCATGAGCTGAATGCAGTGTAGTGGTACTATTGGTGCTGCTGCTGCTGTAAAATTCTACAGCAGGCATTAGACTGATTTACCAGTGACTAATGGGGGGGTGTGCTCCCTGTTTTACCCATGGGACCTCTTGTGGTTAAACCTCTCACAAGCCACCCTTCTTCCTGCTTGCCTGCCACAAACCAACTAGCCCTAATGGCCGTAATATATGGCAGAGATTTGTTTTATGTTTACACTCAATCGACGAGTGTAGTTTTATGTGACATTTCCTTTATCACACACAAATGGAAGCTTTCAAGGAAATTAAACTCTGATCGTTTGGCTCTGCTACGATGGTGGTCTGAAAAGACTGATTCTGAAAATAACATGCATGCGTTGCCACTTAGTTAAACTGGCTGGCAAGCTTTATGGTATAAACCATTCAGATTTACTCTGGGGTTTGTATTTTGTATTTGTGCAATATTATACAATAGCATGGTGTTGTTCCTATAAGATTTCTCATTTGAGATGATGGATTACCCCTGACGTTACCTGCTTGTGTGGCTATACCCTGGCAAGGAATACATACAAAATACATAACAAATAGTCCTCAGAGGAATTGTTGAAATATTTATTTCCACAGATGCGCTCAGGTAAATGTGCAGAAACACAAACACGACCTCCCCCATCCCATCCCATCCTTAGACACAAAAACAAATGAGGTAAAATGTTTGTCTCCATCCTGTTCTCTGTGTGTAATGGCCTCCCAGTCTCCACTGGATTCACCTGAATCTCACTGCATCCAGATCCCAATTTGAGAAAACATATTTCATAATTTATGTAGAATGCAATTTTGAGGGTCTCTGCACAATCTGTGGCACATTAACAAAGTCCCTCAAGAAATCTGATGGATCTCACATGAAACTATTCTGCCACAGACAATACATATTTTAACATTCACAATTAATGCCGACTGACAGTTTTATAAAAAGATCAGGAAGCCTCAGTCACTCTTAGACATTTTGTATATTAGGAAAAAAACAGCAAGTGAATCCAGGAGTCATGGCATACTGGAGATAATTGTCGGTTTATTTATTGCGGGGCCTCTGCCTCCTTCCCAGCCTCTCTTCCCCTCCAATGCTTTGTGAACATTATCAATTATTTACCAAGCTGTAAGGGGTTGTCCTACTCAAGGATGTACAGTAGCCCACCGTCACTACCCACCACCCTACCCTGCTGGGGACCCGATGGAAAATTACACTCTGACTCCATGGTTTTCAAACATTCCACAGTGTTCCATCTGGGGCATCTTGGAATCACTAGGAAGGAATACACTTCATGGAATTTTCTCAGGCTGAGAAGACAATATGCTGCATCCCCCATTCAGTAGAGTATACCCAGGGATTCTGCCCAGATTACATAGTGTCAGAGGGTTCTGATTGAGAACACAACTGACATTGATGTATGATAGAACGGAATAAGAAAACACAGGAATTGATAAACCCCGTGGATGAATGGAACTATATTTCAATATAAAATACCGGCCTGTCAAAGAGCCTTACTGTATTAGGCAAGCATCTATCTGGTTCACTTAGAATTGCATTGATCAAGGCTCTCCATATGAGAGCCTTGATCATATTTGCTATAGGCTATACAGCCAGAATGGATTTTCATTGACTTGTGGTCAAAATATAAAAGATTCAGAAAAATAACAGTGTTTCACCTTTACCCATGACAATGTAATGACACTGTCACTAACATACAATATCATACAAACTAATCCCACCAATGTACTGTATGTCATTACCAAATAGGGACTATGATCCTCTCTGTCAGTGTTCCATCCTACCCTCCTGTTATGTTTGCGGCGGCCCATAATTCCCCACCGTTGTTAGGAGCTGGTTAGGAGTGGATGTAAAAATAGCAGCATGAAGATGAGAGGAGTGGATGTCAGGACAAAACGAAGAGCAAGAATCCTGCAGCTCCTGGAATAGAAGAAAGGGAATAACGATCAGAGGCTTATTATGACATGTTACTCACTCAGCCAGTCATCTGCTGTGGTGGCTCAGTGGCTGCTAACATCAACCGCCCCGCACAGCATTCTAAAATTAGGGCTTATCGCTTTGAGGAACAACTGGGGCCTCTTGTATGAGGTTTTAAAATAGAAGTGTTCTGAGCTTTAGCTACATTTTGTGTGCTGTCAATCAACAATGATAATAAAAATACAACGTTGCATAGCCGTAAGTCATTTCAGTAGGCCTAAACACTCTAATTCATGTTTGTTATGATGTTGCTCATGACTTTTCTTCTAAAAGGCATTGAGGCCAAAATATTGACAGTAAATAGTATCCATCCTATGTGTTTGCATCTGTACTTTATAGCCTACACAAACACGGCATAGAGTAACTCAGAATCTAAGACATATATAGCTAAGCATTCCACAGGAGGCAGCTCTCCACTAATACCTCTCACAAACATTTTGCTACACAACAAGCATTCGCTACACCCCTAGCATTCGCTACACCCCTAGCATTCGCTACACCCCTAGCATTTCGCTACACCCCTAGCATTTCACTACACCCCTAGCATTTCACTACACCCCTAGCATTTCAACATCCAACACATTACAATGCAGTAATGAGAAAGTACTCCATATGAAGCAATAGCTAATAAGGACATAGTGTCCATAATCTTACAGAATGGCATTCTTCGCTCACTGAAATTTTCCAACAAAATAATATACATTTAATTGAAAAGGAACACTATATACTACGAAATCTCCCTCTGTAAAAGGGTTTTCCCAGTGTAGGCAACCCCCCTTATCAGTCTCTGTCTCTCTCTCGTCCGAGTGGAGGTGAGATCACAGGGATTAAGCGTTTAGCCAATCCAAGATGGCCGCCACTGCCCCACTGTCATTCCATCAGCGTGAAACCTCTAAAAAAATACATGACCCTGGAGATCTGCCCGGAGACACCTCAGTCAGCGATTTCAGCAACATGCTTCAGAGATTTCCTGCCTCCCCACATGACACTGGAACATGCTAACGTGGGTAGTGGAGATTCACTGCCACTCATTAAATAGTTTTTTTTTTTTTTTACAGCTCTTCTTGCTGATAAGAACATCTTGCATATGTGTTTTGACATGTGGGCATGAAGTGCGCTGGTGTTGGAGGTAGAATGTTACCAATGCTTTTCATGCATCTTTTTTTTGATGGAAGGACCAACAGATGTAGAGCACAAGCCATGATAATTAGCTACAGCTAACTGGAGACATTTTGAAATCCAGTAATGACCAAAAAAGTAACAGGCCATAATGGGCTATAACTGAACGCTCCATTCCTCCTAATTATCAGGAAGAGTAATGACATTTAAAATGACGTTATATTCCCAGCTGTTTCCACAGACACTGCCAGACTCATGCTGGAGGCATCTGTCAAACAATGTCACAAGTGTGTTTTTTTCCCTCTGCTTTCCCCCCTCTTCTGTCATTAATGTTGTTCCCCCCCCCACATGCCCAAGAGGCCCTTACTGTAGCAGCCTTCTTCAGCATAATCACAGACTTGCACCATGTGTTTTGAGGAAGTTTCTGCTGCTATCAGACATCACTTACTCAATGTCTATGCGTTTTCATTATGCATTTTTTGACGTAGCTATGCATTTCACTGATGATGCGTCACCGACACTCGTCTCTGACAGGGTTATTGTGGTGGTGAGACCAGAGACCAGAGGGATATTTAGAAATTGGAAAAAGTATTTAGCTCAGGACGGATGACCGGGAAAAGAGAAACTGCGTTGCAGACAGTTTGTGTTTGTCAAGGCTGATCAAAGTGTGTGAGAGAGGCAAACTAACAGTCGATGTATGGTATTAAGGAGAGTAGCAGGCTTTCTGCTGACGAGTCTGAAACACACTCAACTTAATTCTCCCAGTTCCCATACATGAGCCGATCCTGTTCTCACAGACCATAGTGGAGATCCACTTCAATATAAAGCCAGAATCATGCCAAATAGCAAACCAAACGCTGGACATACAGCACATTTGTGAATTACAAACGTCTGCACTACTTAATGTAGCCTATTTAGAACAATATGTTAACGTGCTGCTATAGTGCCTAAGTGCATCAATGGAGTTCTCTTTCTCATAAAACAACGTTTTGGCTGCGTTTAGGGAAACAAAGGTTTGAACAAGAGTAGCAATATCCATTTATTAGAAATTCTAATCTTAATGGGTTTAGTTTATTTATTTATCTATACAATATAATAACTACAGTCAGGTTTCTGTGATGAATTACTCACATTTAAGTGTAGAGCTGAAATCCATTAACAGATCGATCCGTCCTGCAACTCTTTTCTCTCCACATGATTTGTTTTAGCTCAGTCTCTTCTTGGTTTAGTGCAGTATAACTCAGATCCCTATTGCTAATGGGTCAACAGTGTAGATAGGAAAAAGAACACACAGAAAGAATCAGAAATATCAATAATGGATAGACAGACTGAAAGGAAGGTAAGACAAATACTAGCCCTTGAACTCTGACGTTTCTCATCGAGGTGGCAGGTTTAGTAGCAATTTGAAAATGTCATGTCCTCCCCACCTTTCACTGGCAGCTGCCTTCGTGAATGCTATACCACACACAATGAAAATTACAGAGAGTTTCTGGAATGTGCTATTTTAGATCCTTCAGTTTGAAGGCTTCATTTCAGACACACTCTATATGAGCTTTTATGCAGAATGGTGTTTACATTTATATTTTACTCATTCAGTTTACAGAGTGCATTCATCTTAAGATAGCTAGGTGGGACAACCACACATCACAATCATAGTAAGTAAATTTTTCCTCAATAAGGTAGCTATCAGTAAAGTCAGGTGCAAGTGTTAGTTCATGAAATACTTTTTGGGGGAGATGTTTTTGGAAGATGGGAAGGGACTCCGCTGCCCTAGCTTCAGGGGAAAGCTGTCCTAGCTTCAGAGGAAAGCTGTCCTAGCTTCAGAGGAAGCTGGTTCCACTATTGGGAGGCCAGGACAGAGAAAAGCTTGAAATGGGCTGAACGGGAGTTGCCCTCCTGTAGGTGTGGCAGGGCCAAGAGACCAGAGTTGCATAACGGAGTACTTGGGTTGGGGTGTAGGGTTTGAGCATAGCCTGAAGGTAAAAAGGGGCAGGTCCTCTTGCTGCTCCGTAGGCAAGTTCCATGATCTTGTAGTGGATGCGAGCTTCGACTCGAAGCCAGTGGAGTGTGCAGAGGCGCAGGGTGATATGGGAGAACTCGGGAAGGTTGAACCCCATGTGTGCTGCAGCGTTCTGGATAAGTTGCAGGGGTTTGATCGCACAACCGGAGAGCCCAGCCAACAGCGAGTTGCTGTAGTCCAGACGGGAGATGACAAGTGCCTGGATTAGGATCTGTGCCGCTTCCTGTGTGAGTTAGCGTCGTACTCTACAGATGTTGTAGAGCATGAAACTGCAGTAGTGTGTCACTGCTTTGATGTTTGCAGTCTGGGAGGTGGACACCATGGAGTTGTCAACAGTGATGGAGAGGTCTTGGAGCGGGCAGGGCTTACCCAGGAGGAAGATCTGCTCCGTCTTCTTGTGGTGGTGGGTCGACATCCAAGCTGAGAATCTGCCAGGCATGCAGAGATGTGTGCTGCCACGTGGGTGTCAGAAGGGTGGAAAGAGAAAAGTAGTGTCAAATCAAATTTTATTTGTCACATGCGCCGAATACCTTGAAATGCTTACTTACAAGCCCTTAATCAACAATGCAGTTCAAGAAATAGAGTTAAGATAATATTTACAGTGGCTTGCGAAAGTATTCAACCCCTTGACATTTTTCCTATTTTGTTGCCTTACAACTTGGAATTAAAAATGATTTTTTGGGGGGGGTGTATCATTTGATTTACACAACAAGCCTACCACTTTGAAGATGCAAAATATTTTTTATTGTGAAACAAATAAGAAATAAGACAAAAAACTTAAAACTTGAGCGCGCATAGCTATTCACCCCCCCAAAGTCAATACTTTGTAGAGCCACCTTTTGCAGCAATTACAGCTGCAAGTGTCTTGGGTTATGTCTCTATAAGCTTGGCACATCTAGCCACTGGGATTTTTGCCCATTCTTCAAGGCAACACCGCTCCAGCTCCTTCAAGTCATACCACAGATTCTCAATTGGATTGAGGTCTGGGCTTTGACTAGGCCATTCCAATACATTTAAATGTTTCCCCTTAAACCACTCGCATTGCTTTAGCAGTATGCTTAGGGTCATTGTCCTGCTGGAAGGTGAACCGCCATCCCAGTCTCAAATCTCTGGAAGACTGAAACAGGTTTCCCTCAAGAATTTCCCTGTATTTAGCACCATCCATCACTCCTTCGATTCTGACCAGTTTCCCAGTCCCTGCCGATGAAAACATCCCCACAGCATGATGCTGCCAGCACCATGCTTCACTGTGGGGATGGTGTTCTCGAGGTGATGAGAGGTGTTGGGTTTGTGCCAGACATAGCATTTTCCTTGATGGTCAAAAAGCTCAATTTTAATCTCATCTGACCAGAGTACCTTCTTCTATATGTTTGGGGAGTCTCCGACATGCCTTTTGGCGAACACCAAATGTGTTTGCTTATTTCTTTCTCTAAGCAATGGCTTTTTTCTGGTCACTCTTCCATAAAGCCCAGCTCTATGGAGTGTACGACTTAAAGTGGTCCTATGGACAGATACTCCAATCTCCGCTGTGGAGCTTTGCAGCTCCTTCAGGGTTATCTTTGGTCTCTTTATTGCCTATCTGATTAATGCCCTCCTTGCCTGGTTCGTGAGTTTTGGTGGGCGGCCATCTCTTGGCAGTTTTGTTGTGGTGCCATATTCTTTCCATTTTTATCAATGGATTTAATGGTGCTCCGTGGGATGTTCAAAGTTTCTGATGTTTTTTATAACCCAACCCTGATCTGTACTTCTCCACAATTGTCCCTGACCTGTTTGGAGAGCTCCTTGGTCTTCACAGTGCCGCTTGCTTGGTGGTGCCCCTTGGTTAGTGGTGTTGCAGACTCTGGGGCCTTTTAGAACAGGTGCATATATACTGAGATCATGTGACAAATCATGTGACACTTAGATTGCACACATGTGGACTTAATTAGTTAAATCATGTGACTTTTGAAGGTAATCGGTTGCACCAGATCTTCTTTAGGGGCTTCATAGCAAAGAGGGTGAATACATATGCACGCAGTAATTTAGTAAGTCATTTTAAAAAATTCACTTCACCAATTTGGACTATTTTGTGTATGTCCATTACATTAAATCCAGATCAAATCCATTTCAATTACAGGTTGTGTCATGACTTCCGCCGAAGTTGGTTCCTCTCCTTGTTCGTTCGGCGGTCGGCGTCGCCTGTCTTCTAGCCATCATTGATCCACTTTTCCCACATTTTCCTTTTGTTTTGTCTGCCCACACACCTGGTTTCAATTCCATCATTACATGTTGTGTATTTAACCCTCTGTTCCCCCCCATGTCCTTGTCCGGAATTGTTTATTGTAAGTGCTTGTGCACGTTGTCTGGTGTGCAACGTTTTTTTTAACCTATTGTATTTGCTTGTTTTGTTTACGGTGATTTTTATTATTAAACTGCGCCGTTGTAACACAGTTTTTGCTCTCCTGCGCCTGAAAAACACCAAGGGGGTGAATACTTTTGCAAGGCACTGTACTAAATAAACTTAAGTTAAAAAAATTAACTAAAGTGTTATCCGCATAGCAATGATAAGAGAGTTCATATGAGGATATTGCGAAGTTGAGGGACTGTGAATAGAAAGAAGAGGAGAGGGACTAGAACCAGGCCCTAGGGGACACCAGTAGTGAGAGTACGTGGTGCAGACACAGATCCTCTCCAAGTCACATGGTAGGAGCAGCCTGCCAGGTAGGATGCATTCCAAGAGTGTGCAGAGTCTGAGATGCCCAGCCCTGAGAGGGTGGAGAGGAGGATCTGATGGTTCACGGTGTCAAAGGCAACAGATAGATCTAGGAGGATGAGAACAGAGGAGAGGGAGACAGTTTTGGAAGTGCAGAGAGCCTCCGTGACACAAAATAAAAAATTGCGAAGACGCATGACCATCTGTGTAGGGGTTGAGGGACTAGGATTGTAGGAGAGGAAGACAGAAAAAGAAACAAGGTAGTGATCAGAGAGCTGGGGGGGGGGGGGGTGCAGGGAGATTAGTAGGTGAGCAGACTTGTAAATATGAGGTCAAACATATTGCCTGCCTTGTGAGTGGAAGGGGACTGGGAAAGAGAGGTCAAGAGGCAAGGAGGGGAAAGAAAGAGTTAGAAAGAAATTAATCGAAGGCAGACATATGGAGGTTGAAGTCACCCAGTACGAAGAGCAGTGAGCCATCGTCAATAAATTAGCTTATCAAGGTGTCAAGTTTATTGATTAACTCTAAGGGCACCTGGTCGGAAATAAATAACAATTTTAAGCTTGAGTGGACTAGTGACAGTGACAGCATGGAATTCAAATGAAGAGATGTACAGCTGAGTGAGGGAGAAGAGAGAAAATCTCAGAGGAGAAATTAGTAGCTCCGAGGTTCCAACGCGACGATCAGATGCTCTGACTATGAGAGAACACGTAGTCAGATGAAGGGAGAGCAGCTGAAATAGTGTTTTCTGGGGTGATCCATGTCCCCGTCTGGGCCAAAAAGTCTAGGGACTGAAGGGCAGCATACACTCTAAAAAGAAAAAGCTTCCTGGAGTATCCTTTAGGGGTTCTTCAAATTGAAACAATGAGGGTACCTCTATAAGTTCTTTGAAGAACCCTTTTAAAGGGTAAGGAGAAGCAGCGTTATCTGGAGAAATGGACATGGGAGGAGATATTGGACGGCAAGGGACCCTGGGCACAGGCTGGGGAATATCGCCGCCCCAAAGAAGAACTGGAGGCAGCTAAAGCTGAGCAGTGGCGATATGCGGTAAAGGCAGCACAACAGGCACGAGAGGGGAACACGGGGAGACTGGTGGAGTCAGGCGATAGACCTAAGCCAACTCCCCGTGCTTACCGGAAGAAGCGTAGTACTGGTCAGGCACCGTGTTATGCGGTCAAGCGCAATGTGTCGCCAGTACTCGCTCATAGCCCGGAGCGCTATAGGCCAGTCCCCCGCAAGTGCCATGCGAGAGTGGGCATCCAGCCAGGGCGTATTGTGCCGGCTCAGCGTGTTTGGTCTCCGGTACGCCGTTTCGGCCCAGGGTATCCTGCGCCGGCTCTGCGTGCTGTGTCTCCGGAGCGCTGGGAGGGTGCAGTGCGCCCTATGCCTGCGCTCCGCCCGTGCCGGGCGAATGTGGGCATTGAGCCTAAGGGAGAGGTGCGAGTGGTATGCACCAGATCTCCAGTGCTCCCCCACAGCCCGGTTCAACCTGTGCCTGCACTCTGGAGGGTCCGGGCTAAAGTGGTCATCCAGCCTGGAGGAGTGGTGCCAAGGCTGCGCACCAGAGCTCCAGTGCTCCCCCACAGCCCGGTCCATCCGGTGCCTCCTCCACGCACCAGGCCTCCTGTAGGTCTCCCCAGCCTGGTGGATCCTGTGGCAGCCCCACGCACCAGGCTGTCTCTCCGTCTCCTCCCTCCAGGTTCTCTCTCCAGTCCGGAGCTGTCAGAGCCGCCCGTCAGTCCGGCGCTGCCAGAGTCTCCCGCCTGTCCGGCGCTGCCAGAGTCTCCCGCCTGTCCGGCGCTGCCAGAGTCTCCCTCCTTTTCGGGGCCCACTGTAAGGGTCCTCAGTCCGGGGTCGGCGGCGAGGGTCGCCACTCCAGAGGCACCACATATGTGGGCCAAGACTAAGGTGGAGTGGGGTCTACGTCCCGCACCAGAGCCGCCACCACGGTGAAATGCCCACCCAGACCCTCCCCTATAGGTTCAGATTTTGCGTCCGGAGTCCGCACCTTTGGGGGGGGGGGGGGGTACTGTCACGTTCTGACCTTAGTTCCTTTTTTATTTCTCTATTTTGGTTTGGTCAGGGCGTGAGTTGGGGTGGGCATTCTATGTTTTGTTCTACGTTTTGTATTTCTGTGTTTGACCTGGTATGGTTCCCAGGTAGCTGTCATTCCCTGGTAGCTGTCATTCGTTGCCTCTGATTGAGAACCATACTTAGGTAGCCTGTTCCCACCTGTATTTGTGGGTAGTTGTTTCCTGTTTTGTGTTGTGTCACCTGATAGGACTGTTTCGTTTTTTCATTGTTTCACCTTTGTTATTTTGTATTCAGTGTTCAGTTTAATGAAGTTAACATGGACACGTACCACGCTGCAGTTTGGTCCTATCTTTCATATTCCTCATCAGACGAGGACGACGATCGTTACACATACTCTGGACCTAGTTTTGCCTCATTGAATAAATGTTGTGGATCTTAATGTTTTTCCTCATAATCCTGGACTATCGGACCACCATTTTATTACGTTTGCAATCGCAACAAATAATCTGCTCAGACCCCAACCAAGGAGCATCATAAGTCGTGCTATAAATTCTCAGACAACCCAAAGATTCCTTGATGCCCTTCCAGACTCCCTCTACCTACCAAAGGACGTCAGAGAACAAAAATCAGTTAACCACCTAACTGAGGAACTCAATTTAACCTTGCGCAATACCGTAGATGCAGCTGCACCCCTAAAAACCAAAAACATTTGTCATAAGAAACTAGCTCCCTGGTATACAGAAAATACCCGAGCTCTGAAGCAAGCTTCCAGAAAATTGGAACGGAAATGGCGCCACACCAAACTGGAAGTCTTCCGACTAGCTTGGAAAGACAGTACCGTGCAGTATCGAAGAGCCCTCACTGCTGCTCGATCATCCTATTTTTCCAACTTAATTGAGGAAAATAAGAACAATCCCAAATTTATTTTTGATACTGTCGCAAAGCTAACTAAAAAGCAGCATTCCCCAATAGAGGATGGCTTTCACTTCAGCAGTAATAAATTCATGAACTTCTTTGAGGAAAATATCATAATCATTAGAAAGAAAATTACGGACTCCTCTTTAAATCTGCGTATTCCTCCAAAACTCAGTTGTCCTGAGTCTGCACAACTCTGCCAGGACCTAGGATCAGGAGAGACACTCAAGTGTTTTAGTACTATATCTCTTGACACAATGATGAAAATAATCATGGCCTCTAAACCTTCAAGCTGCATACTGGACCCTATTCCAACTAAACTACTGAAAGAGCTGCTTCCTGTGCTTGGCCATCCTATGTTGAACATAATAAATGGCTCTCTATCCACCGGATGTGTACCAAACTCACTAAAAGTGGCAGTAATAAAGCCTCTCTTGAAAAAGCCAAAACTTGACCCAGAAAATATAAAAAACTATTGGCCTATATGGAATCTTCCGTTCCTCTCAAATTATTTTGAAAAAGCTGTTGCGCAGCAACTCACTGCTTTCCTGAAGACAAACAATGTATACGAAATGCTTCAGTCTGGTTTTAGACCCCATCATAGCACTGAGACTGCACTTGTGAAGGTGGTAAATTACCTTTTAATGGCGTCAGACCGAGGCTCTGTCCTCGTGCTCCTAGACCTTAGTGCTGCTTTTGATACCATCGATCACCACATTCTTTTGGAGAGATTGGAAACCCAAATTGGTCTACACGGACAAGTTCTGGCCTGGTTTAGATCTTATCTGTCGGAAAGATATCAGTTTGTCTCTGTGAATGGTTTGTCCTCTGACAAATCAACTGTAAATTTCGGTGTTCCTCAAGGTTACGTTTTAGGACCACTATTGTTTTCACTATATATTTTTTTTTAAATGGAAAAGTGGTGCGTGCATATGTTTCACACTATATTTTACCTCTTGGGGATGTCATTCGAAAACATAATGTTAACTTTCACTGCTATGTGGATGACACACAGCTGTACATTTCAATGAAACATGGTGAAGCCCCAAAATTGCCCTCGCTAGAAATCTGTGTTTCAGACATAAGGAAGTGGATGGCTGCAAACTTTCTACTTTTAAACTCGGACAAAACAGAGATGCTTGTTCTGGGTCCCAAGAAACGAAGAGATCTTCTGTTGAATCTGACAATTAATCTTGATGGTTGTACAGTCGTCTCAAATAAAACTGTGAAGGACCTCGGCGTCACTCTGGACCCTGATCTCTCTTTTGACGAACATATCAAGACTGTTTCAAGGACAGCTTTTTTCCATCTACGTAACATTGCAAAAATCTGAAACTTTCTGTCCAAAAATGATGCAGAAAAATTAATCCATGCTTTTGTTACGTCTAGGTTAGACTACTGCAATGCTCAACTTTCCGGCTACCCGGATAAAGCACTAAATAAACTTCAGTTAGTGCTAAATACGGCTGCTAGAATCCTGACTAGAACCAAAAACTTTGATCATATTACTCCAGTGCTAGCCTCCCTACACTGGCTTCCTGTTAAGGCAAGGGCTGATTTCAAGGTTTTACTGCTAACCTACAAAGCATTACATGGGCTTGCTCCTACTTATCTTTCCAATTTGGTCCTGCCGTACATACCTACATGTACGCTACGGTCACAAGACGCAGGCCTCCTAATTGTCCCTAGAATTTCTAAGCAAACAGCTGGAGGCAGGGCATTTTCCTATAGAGCTCCATTTTTATGGAATGGTCTACCTACCCATGTGAGAGACGCAGAATCGATCTCAACTTTTAAGTCTTTACTGAAGACTCATCTCTTCAGTGGGTCATATGATTGAGTGTAGTCTGGCCCAGGAGTGTGAAGGTGAACGGAAAGGCACTGGAGATACGAACCGCCCTTGCTGTCTTTCCCTCTCTCCACTGGGATTCTCTGCCTCTAACCCTATTACAGGGGCTGAGTCACTGGCTTACTGGTGCTCTTCCATGCCGTCACTAGGAGGGGTGCGTCACATGAGTGGGTTGAGTCACTGACGTGGTCTTCCTGTCTGGGTTGCCTCCCCCCTTGGGTTGTGCCGTGTCGGAGATCTTTGTGGGTTATACTCGGCCTTGTCTCAGGATGGTAAGTTAGTGGTTGAAGATATCCCTGTAGTGGTGTGGGAGCTGTGCTTTGGCAAAGTGGGTGGGGTTATATCCTGCCTGTTTGGCCCTGTCCGGGGGTATCATCGGTTGGGGCCACAGTGTCTCCTGACCCCTCTTGTCTCAGCCTCCAGTATTTATGCTGCAATAGTTTGTGTCGGGGGGCTAGGGTCAGTCTGTTATATCTGGAGTACTTCTCCTGTCTTATCCAGTGTCCTGTGTGACTTTAAGTATGCTCTCTCTAATTCTCTCTTTCTCTCTTTCTTTCTTTCTCTCTCTTGGAGGACCTGAGCCCTAGGACCATGCCTCAGGACTACCTGGCATGATGACTCCTTGCTGTCCCCAGTCCACCTGGCCGTGCTGCTGCTCCAGTTTCAACTGTTCTGCCTGCGGCTATGGAACCCTGACCTGTTCACCAGACGTGCTACCTGTCCCAGACCTGCTGTTTTCAACTCTCTAGAGACAGCAGGAGTGGTAGAGATACTCTCAATGATCGGCTATGAAAAGCCAACTGACATTTACTCCTGAGGTTCTGACTTGTTGCACCCTCGACAACTACTGTGATTATTATTATTTGACCATGCTGGTCATTTATGAACATTTGAACATCTTGGCCATGTTCTGTTATAATCTCCACTCGGCACAGCCAGAAGAGGACCACCCCTCATAGCTTGGTTCCTCTCTAGGTTTCTTCCTAGGTTTTGGCCTTTCTAGTGAGTTTTCCTAGCCACCGTGCTTCTACACCTGCATTGCTTGCTGTTTGGGGTTTTAGGCTGGGTTTCTGTACAGCACTTTGAGATATCAGCTGATGTAAGAAGGGCTATATAAATACATTTGATTTCATTTGATTTGATATAGGTGTGCTGAAAGTCTGTTGTTAATTTGTTCACTGTAAAATTGCATCGTACCTCGTTAAACACCATTTTTCCCAAAAGTCTACTTAGTGTTGGTAACAGACTGATTGGTCAGATATTTGAGCTTAAAGGTGGCTTTACTATTCTTAGGTAGCGGAATGACTTTTGCTTCCTTCCAGGCCTGAGGGCACACACTTTCTAGTCCGCTATTATCCTCAGTAATTTTCCATCCAAGTTGTCAGACTCTGGTGGCTTGTCATTGTTGACAGACAACAATCATTTTTTCACCTCTTCCACACTTACTGTATGGAATTCAAAATTACAGTGCTTGTCTTTCATAATTTGATCAGATATACTTGGCTGTGTAGTGCCAGCATTTGTTGCTGCCATGTCATGCCTAAGTTTTCCAATAAAAAAATAATTAAAGTTGTTGGCAATATCAGTGGGTTTTGTGATTCAATGAATGATGGAGCTGAGTTTGCCTTTTTGCCCAAAATGTCATTTAAGGTGATTCTTTATATAATTTATCTTTGTTTCATAGTATAGTTTTTTCTTTTTATTCAGTTACATGATTTCTCAATTTGCAGTACGTTTGCCAATCGGTTGTGCTGCCAGACTTATTTACCATACCTTTTGCATCATCCCTCTCAACTGTAACATTTTTCAATTCCTCATCAATCCAAGTGAATTTAAGTTTTTACTGTAATTTTCTTAATGGGTGCATTGTAACGGCTTTCGTCGGTGGAAGAAGGATCGGACCAAAGCGCAGCGTGATATGAATACATCTTCTATTTATTATAACGAAGAACACTTAACCAAACTTTACAAAACAACAAGTGAAAACCAAAACAGTTCTATCTGGTGCAGACACACAAAGACTGAAGACAACCACCCACAAAACACAATAGAACACAGGCTACCTAAATATGGTTCCCAATCAGAGACAATGACTAACACCTGCCTCTGATTGAGAACCATATCAGGCCAAACGAGAAACCCCACATAGAAACAGAAAACATAGATAATACCCACCCAACTCACGCCCTGACCACAGTAAAACAAAGAAAATACAAAAGAACTATGGCCAGAACGTGACATGCATGCTTATTAGTAACTGGAATAAGAAATTTCATAAATGTGTCAGGTGCATCGTCTGGCTGCTCCTCATGACACATCACAGACCAGCAAATATTATTTACATCAACATATGAATCACTTGAAAACTTATTCTCCTTGATATGGCTACTATATTGTGATCACTACATCCGATGGATTTGGATATTGCTTTAAAGCATTAGAAAAGATGTGATCCATACATGTTGATGATTTAATTCCTGTACTGTTTTTAAATACTCTGGTAGGTTAACTGATAACCTGCACCAGGTTGCAGGCACTGGTTACAGTTTGAAGCTTTTTCTTGAGTGGGCAGCTTGATGAAAGCCTGTCAATATGTAGGTGAACCAGAAAATATACCTCTCTGTTGATATCACATACATTATCAAGGATTTCACACATATTATCCAGATACTGGCTGTTAGTACTTGGTGGTCTATAGCAGCTTCCTATAAGAATGGGCTTTAGGTGAGGCAGATTAACCTGTAACCATATTACTTCAACAGTATTTAACATGAGATCCTCTCTAAGCTTTACAGGAATGTGGTTCTTAATATAGACTGACGTTGTGTATTCTCGGGGGTTGACTTTTGGGATTGTACGCTCCCCTATCAGACTATGTTCAATGCTCCTCTCCCAGTTTCATTAATTAGTTCCTCAATTGCAAATATGGAACAAACTACAGTTAACAACCTTTCTGCAATTCCTAGATTATTGTCCAATCACCGTATTGCGAATACTACTCACATGCAGAGAGGTATTGTTAGTAGTAATCTTGTCCCCATAAAATTGAGCTCTGTCAATAGCTCGAAAATGGTTTATTGCTCATCCAGTGCAGCTTCAGGTGCTACCTTGGATACTCCATCTGATATGAATTCCCGTAGCAATGGTATTGGAATAATTCATTTGAATGCTAGAAGCCTGATCCAAAAGTTGGACTTTATTGAAATTTTGGTCTCACAATCAAATGTTGACGTTCTGATTGTATCTGAATCGTGGCTGTGTGATTCTGTGCCAGATTCAGATGTTCAGTTGATTGGATACAATATTTATAGAACTGATAGAGTTGGTAGAGGTGGTGGTATTGCGATTTATGTTAAATGCTGCTTAAATGTTTCTGTGTCCATATCAACCTCTGTCTCAAAGCAATATGAATGTCTAGTTTTAAACGTGGTACTTGGTAATAATGCTCATTTAACTCTAGCAGGGGTATATCGCCCCCCCTCAGCTCCTCCTTGTACTCTATGCAAATTATCTGATATACTGTCTAATTATGCAAACTCTGAATTACTGATTTTGGGAGATTTTAACCTGGATTGGCTCTCACCAGTATCCGATAAATTAAAAGGCATTTGTACTGAGCTAAATCTAACTCAGCTGATAACTAAACCAACCCGTCCCAACTTTAAGAACCCAGTAAAATCCACTCTACTAGACATTATTCTAACAAATACCCCCCATAAATACACAGCCAGTGGGGTTTTTGCAAATGATATCAGTGACCACTGCCCTATTGCTTGTATTAGAGATACCAGGCTGAAACACCCTGATCCCTGTATAATCTCTAAGAGAAATTATAAACATTTCTCACAGCAAGCTTTTATCCTTGACTTATATCACTCTGAGCTTTTATCCACTTGCTGCTTTCTGGACCCGGTTTTAGCCCTTGCTTTTTTCTCTTCTATTGTTACCTCTATGTCTGATAAACATGCTCCGCTTAAGAATCACAGAGTAAGAAACCGAACCAGTTCTTGGTTCTCTCCTGAATTGTCAGGTCTTTTCCTGCAAAAGAATCGGGCCTGGGCCTTGGCGAGGAAAACAGGTACTCCAGCTGATTGGCTGTTTTTTAGGCAATTGAGAAATAAATGTACTGCAGCTGTCAAAAAGGCAAAATCAAATTACTTCCTTAATGCTATGACAGATTCTGCAGGAGATCCTGCAAAATTCTGGAAAACCGTTAATTCACTGAAACGGGGGAATTCTGCTGTTTCTCTTCCTAAGCAAATTACCTCAGACTTCTGTATTCTAACTGAAAAAAATGATATTTGTGATGCTTTTAATAAGCATTTCATCTCTGCTGGTTTTTTATTTGAAAGGAAAAGTGGACTTTGTGGTACTGGCCAGTTAGTTGATTTTTCGTCTTGCTTTTCAACCGTTACTCTGAAAAATGGTAACCCTGTTTTTAGTTTCCAGACAATAACTGAAGCAGAGGTTTTAATTGCCCTGTGTGCCATTGATACTAAGAAATCCTTAGGCGCTGACAATTTAGACCCGTACTTACTTAAGTGTGCTGCACCTATTCTTGCTGGTTCAGTAACACACATTTTTAATCTAACATTAAGCACAGGAAATATCCCTAAGGTGTGGAAAGCAGCTTTTGTTCTGCCATTACATAAGGGAGGTGACGGTAGTGATTTGGATAACTATCGACCCATCTCTAGGCTCCCTTGTCTGGTAAAGATTCTAGAATCTATAGTCAACAAACAGTTACAGTCTTTTCTTTCTGCTAACAGTATTCTTAGTACCAATCAATCTGGTTTTAGATCTAAACACAGTACCACATCGGCCACTATGCTTGTTGTAAATGATATTGCAAATGCCTTAGACGATAGAAAGCACTGTGCTGCGTTGTTTGTAGATTTGTCAAAAGCTTTTGACACTGTAGACCATGCTATCCTTTTGAGTAAGCTGTCATCTATAGGACTGGGCACTGATGCCTGCCGATGGTTTTATGACTATCTTAAAGATAGAACTCAAGCCGTCATGGTCGATGGGGTCAAGTCTGACCCCTTACAGTTACTTAAAGGGGTCCCTCAGGGTTCAATAATTGGCCCACTATTGTTCTCACTTTATATAAACAACATTGGTGATGATGTCAGATATTGTAAATTCCATTTATATGCAGATGACACAGTGATGTACTCTATTGCTCCAACAGCGGACCAAGCTTTAATGCAGTTGGAGTCTGATTTTAGGATACTACAGGGGTCTCTTTTACAGCTTAAACTTGTTTTAAACGCTAAGAAAACAAATGTCATGTTTTTTTCTAGGTCTAAACTCTCAGTTAGAAACACGTTTGTAATCACTAGCTTGGATGGTACTCAAATCAATAAGGTCTCTGCATATAAATACTTAGGGGTATGGTTAGATGATAGGCTTTCTTTTAAAAAACATGTTACTGAATTGGGAAAAAAGCTCAAATTCAAGATAGGATTCCTTTACAGAAACAGGGCTTGTCTGTCCTCTGTAAATAGGAAAAAAATTGTGCAGGCTACTTTTATGTCCGTTTTAGATTATGGTGATATTATCTATATGCATGCATCGGCAAACACATTAAAAACACTGGATGCTATTTACCATTGTGCACTCAGGTTTATCACGGGTGATAGTTACAGAACTCATCACTGTATCCTATATCAACATGTGGGTTGGGTCTCTCTATCTGTGAGGCGAGAGCAACATGCTCTCTTGTTTATTTATAAAGCACTTCTTTTAAAACTACCTCCATATATATCATCATTAATTTCCACAAGATGTACTAATTTTAAAACCAGATCACAGATGTGGATTACATTAGAGACTCCTGCGGTCTCCACAGAGTTGGGTAGGACTGCCTTCAGTTCCTTTGCACCTTATTCATGGAACAAACTGCAGATCCAACTTAAGTTAGACACTCTGGTGTCCCTTGCCCATTTTAAAATGCTTATGGAGGATCAATATGATGTTGTCTGTGATTGTTTCTGTTGAATCGTGTATGTTTTGAAATGTTCTTGTCTGTATGTCTAAAACTGTACATGTCAACATGTTACACAGGGCACAGCCGTAAAAGAGATCCAGGTCTCAGTCTGTTTTCCCTGTTAAAATAAAGATAAAAAAAAAAAAAAAAAAAAAGACTGCAACACCGCCCCCATTGGCATTTCTGCATTTTCTGTAAATGTTATAACAATAGAAGCTGGTCCTCCTAAGTATAATTCTGTAGACCTAATTCAAATAAAGTATGTCATAACAAGATACCCAGCACTTCAAGCCTCCTCCTCAACCCTCTTTGTCTCATCTTGCGCCATAGACTACATTTCTCTGTCCATCACACATGTAAACAACTGCTCTGTCTGCACATTGGTGAAGTATTTTAATGAGCTAAATATAAAAATACTCTTGATTTCACAGGTTAAAACGGGAACAGAAAGAACGATACAAACCGGTACTTTTTGGGGGTTCGAACCGGTTCAGAACTTTAATTTGCTGTTCGGAACAGTGGAACGTAATAAAAGAAATGTGTGGTTCTGTTCACAATGAAACGATTGGAAAATTATTTTGGTTCCAACCCCTGGCTTGATTTAATAACTTGTGTTCATGGTGAACTTGGCAAACTCCGCCTAGAGTGGTATGTAATTCTTCCTCAATGAGTTGTGTGTAACTTTAAAAACTGGATCAATGTTTCTTTCGGAGACAGGCTTAACTTAGTTTGGTGCCATAGGGGTCTCTGGACTGAGTTTCCTAAAAATGAATGATGCCTTACATGGACCCCTTTGGAAATAATATCAGAAGCTGGATCCGAAATGGCCACAGGGGCCCCAGTGCAATAAGATGGAACTGTGGTTTGTTCCATTTCATTAGCTAGCCTATTGGTTTACAAAACCCAATAGCTTTTCCCTTAATATTTTCCGTCCCATTGGAAATTTATTTGATATTACTCTACTAAATCAAGTTATCAATGTTAAATGACTAACTCTTGATAAAACCAATTAATTTTCAAACACTTTAGATTGCTTATTGCTTTTCTACACAAGGCCTACATTGGTCTCATCCTCATTATGGATGATACACCAATTGTTTATCATTCAATAAAATCTCTCATACAGCATTTCCCTTTTAAAATCCACCTTTGACTGTCTTTTATTACCCCCCCCCCCCCCTCTCTCTCTCTCTCTCTCTCTCTCTCTCTCTCTCTCTCTCTCTCTCTCTCTCTCTCTCTCTCTCTCTCTCTCTCTCTCTCTCTCTCTCTCTCTCTCTCTCTCTCTCTCTCTCTCTCTCTCTCTCTCTCGCTCTCAAACCTGATTCATCATCAGTCCACCTGGGTGTCTCCATGGTGAGAGAGAAATATGATAAAAAACAGGAGAAGAAGACAATTGTTTTATTTGAGTGTTATCAGTGGGCACGTCATCCAAATTGACCTAGGGTGCAGGCTGTCCAAAACAAATATTTCCCCATTTCATGCTTCTTGGATCGTCCATAGTGGTTATTACCAACAAGGAACTACTGTCTTAGTCTGACTGGATAAAAATAGTAATTACATGTGAATAGTGGGTAATGTTCATCACTCTCCTCACTCTGTCACTTGATCAACTAGCCTGCCCACAGCTAAACTGCACAATGATGACACTCCATGAGAGGAATTCAAAGTGTGACAAATTAGGTTGAACCAACTGGAAATAAATGCTCCAATAGTTTCGTTATGATATTTCCCTGTGGAATTAGGGAAGTTCAGCAGCATGTCCAGCTTTGAGTCTACAAGATAAATGATAAGAACCGTCCTGGGAGTCTCTGCATTGATCCAACAAAGAAACCAAATGCATCGTCCTTTGAGTCTACATCAGAAAATAGGTCACTTAAGCGGAAGCCTGTCTGTCATTCTCTGTCTGTGAGAAAGTTGTGATGCTTTAACTGTCTGTCTGTCTCCCCATAAGGTTGAATGTAATTTGGCAGACAAGGAATATGCATCAGAGAGGCATTAACTCCTCCTCCTACTCGGAGCACCAGGATGGGGAGATTGATGCGCACAGATTTTTCCAAAGGACATTTCAGTCTTTTTGAAGCATTGCCTGGACATGTCGATAAATCAGTGGAGAGGTCCTGAAGGAGGTGTGTGCACGCGTGAGGGATGTGGCCCCGGGCTAACAGCTGGAAGCAGGCAGGGGGAGGGTAGAGGCGAGCGGAGGCTGGAGAGGGGGGGGGAGGGGGCACTTGAGAGGAGTTTGATGACAGAGCTAATGGATGTATTAGTACTCAGAGCCAGGCTGGTTGAGACGACTCACAACTCAGAGCTCTGTCTGTCTATCGATGAGTGCCACCGGACCCCAGCCTCTTCAACTCATTTTCTTAGACTACACTTCCCATTTTCATAATGATAGCAATGAAAATGATTAATTATCATTGTAAAGACACTTTCAAGATCCCAAAGACAGTTGACTAATACTGAACATTAAACAGTAGGCCTACCTTAATATGTCAAATAAATAGTTGACATAAAATCCAGTATCTTGAGTAACATGATATTGCATACTTATAATTTCACTTTTACAGTGGTGGTTGAAGGCTCATACTTGTGATTATCACAAGTAACGAGGAGAATATCAAACATTCTACACACTCCGGGGTTAAAGCGGGCAAACAAGACAATTTATTTTGATTTGATTTACCATAGCTGGAACGATACAGAGTGTAGCCTAATCGATTACATTTTTTAAGGCTAAATGATGCATGGCGTGGTGATGAAAAAGTATACATCAGGCCTCAGTTTCATTACAGTTTCAGTAGATTTTGCTGGAAGTAGACAAAGTGTCGGGTAACACATTAATGATGACAACATATACAGTGGCTTGCGAAAGTATTCACCCCCTTGGCATTTTTCCTATTTTGTTGCCTTACAACTTGGAATTAAAAATGATTTTGGGGGGGTTGTATCATTTGATTTACACAACATGCCTTCCACTTCGAAGATGCAAAATACTTTTTATTGTGAAACAAACAAGAAATAAGACAAAATAACTGACAACTTGAGCATGCATAACTATTCAACCCCCCCAAAGTCAATACTTTGTAGAGCCACCTTTTGCAGCAATTACAGCTGCAAGTCTCTTGGCGTATGTCTCTATAAGCTTGGCACATCTAGCCACTGGGATTTCTGCCCATTCTTCAAGGCAAAACTGCTCCAGCTCCTTCAAGTTGGATGGGTTCCACTGGTGTACAGCGATCTTTAAGTCATACCACAGATTCTCAATTGGATTGAGGTCTGGGCTTTGACGAGGCCATTGTGTTGGGATGGTGTTGGGATGGGATGGTGTTCTCGGGCTGATGAGAGGTGTTGGGTTTGCGCCAGACATAGCGTTTTCCTTGATGGCCAAAAAGCTAAATTTTAGTCTCATCCGACCAGAATACCTTGTTTCATATGTTTGGGGAGTCTCCCACATGCCTTTCGGCGAACACCAAACGTGTTTGCTTATTTTTTTCTTTAAGCAATGGCTTTTTTCTGGCCACTCTTCCGTAAAGCCCAGCTCTGTGGAGTGTATGACTTAAAGTGGTCCTATGGACAGATACTCCAATCTCCGCTGTGAAGCTTTGTAGCTCCTTCAGGATTATCTTTGGTCTCTTTGTTGCCTCTCTGATTAATGCCCTCCTTGCCTGGTCCGTGAGTTATGGTGGCGGCCCTCTTGGCAGGTTTGTTGTGGTGCCATATTCTTTACATTTTTGAACAATGGATTTAATGGTGCTCCATGGGATGTGCAAAGTTTAGGATACTTTTTTGTAACCCAACCCTGATCTGTATTTCTCCACAACTTTGTCCCTGACCTGTTTGGAGAGCTCCTTGGTCTTCATGGTGCCGCTTGCTTGGTGGTGCCCCTTGCTTAGTAGTGTTGCAGACTCTGGGGCCTTTCGGAACAGGTGTATATATACTGAAATCATGTGACACTTAGATTGCACACAGGTGGAATTTATTTAACTTATTATGTGACTTCTGAAGGTAATTGGTTGCACCAAATCTTATTTAGGGGCTTCATAGCAAAGGGGGTGAATACATATACATGCACCACTTTTCAGTTTAACATTTTTTGAAACAAGTTATTTTTTAAATTCACTTCACCAATTTGGCTATTTTGTGTATGTCCATTACATGAAATCCAAATAAAAATCTATTTAAATGACAGGTTGTAATGCACCAAAATAGGAAAAATCCCCAGGGGGATGAATACCTTTGCAAGGCACTGTATCATGTGGTTAATGCTCAAGGCATGCATTTAAATAGCCTTCATTAGTCCGCATGCAGATTACACCTCTTGGCTCTTTTGGTTTCAGTGTCATTGGTAGTGATGTTTGTGCGCTGATACCATTTTCTCATTTTCGGGCTGCTACCATAGGCACAGCCGAATGAAAGCACCACTTTTAAACCTGCGTCCATTGTTTACAAGACGTGATGCTTGAGAAAGGACACTTTTGCAAAGACATACTAGTGCTGCTGCGTTATAGGCATGCCCTCTCTGAGGACATATAAACATTCAAGAGCCTAATACCAGAGTGAGTCTGGCCATGAGGAATTCATTTATCTAGCTTCCCCAAACCTTTTGATCTGCGCACAGTCACACATCCACTGGTAGTGGAGCTAACTGGATGGGTTCTGCTGCAGCCTCGACACTCCACTTTATGTAGTATCTACATCTAGCAGATGTGTCTGTCTGGAGTGGAGGAGGGATAGTCAAAATACTACAACTACACACAGTTTCCATGGCGATTTCACAGAGACCATTAGCGGCATCATTGGGATATTAGTAAATTGCTTTTTGAAATTTCTCCCATGTCCTACCATTACTTCTGCTGCAAATTAGTGGTGTGATGCGGAAACCATTAGGTGTTTTATTTCATGCATATAGTAATTGCGTGATTTATACGCAAACAGGGGGGCAATGTGTGTGTGAATTACGTGTATAATGGACTGTTTATGGTGTCATGCATGCTATAATGCAGAAAATGAATTGGCCCATGCAAACTGAGCATGAGACCATCAGATTTATCCTCACCTTTTCTCGGAGTATCACCCATGAATATCTTCTGAAAATCATGCAAAATAAAGATGTGTGAATCTTAGTTGCTATTGCTCTATTAAAAGGTTAAAACATCCTTAGCTTTTTTATACAATCTTCACATAATCACTTTCCTCCATAATGTAATGCTAATGTCACATCAAATTTGGTTGAAACAACAGAATAAAGATGTTTAGTTTTGGTAACCTTGACAGCATCTGTAGCAGTCTGTTTCTGTGTCCGCAGTGGCCTTAGATTATAGAAGTTTGTGCAGCATAACAGCTCTGGCCCACAGTACCCCACTTGGGTATTGTTTGTAGAGGGCAAAATAAATCCATCCATTTGAAACGAAGCACTCGTCTTTGAGCTGGGAGTTCACCATTAATTAGGCTATCCTTGAAGAGAGACAACCCACGAGGCGGATCGCTAACTCCGACCATCGGCTGCCAAACACTAAAGCCTAGTGCTGAAAAGGTGCTATGATAGGCACTTTATCATGTAAGGATGCTACTCCCCGTTAGACACTAGAGAAATGAAGGGAAAAACAGCCAGGGTTTATTGACAACCTCACACGTCAGGGTCACCCTGGAATGGGTTGTGTCACTGTTAATTAAAATCCTGGACTCCTGAATAAGTGATAATATCTGTCCAAAAGTCAATGTTTCCTGATATTTATGTGAGGAGTTTCAACAGGATAACCATCCTTAAAGGCATCACTATTCACTACCTGGCAACTGAGCCCTGAGAGATGCAAACATCTACATTTATCTATTTATATGGCAAACACAGGGGGTGGAAGTAACTTCGTACACTCACAGGCACATACTGTACATACACACGTGTGGGCACAGACATAAACGCAGACATGCACATGCGGGCAGGCACACACACACTCACACACACAGCGTAATTCCGTTACCATGGAATTGCCCACAAGTGCCTGGGGGTTTGAAGCCAAGGATTGATTTGGAATTCTGCAGTAGTAAATACTTTAGGGGACTGCTTTGACAACAAAAAGACTTGAGGCTTTTTGAGGGGGAGACATTTGGCCTGAGAGGAAGGTAGACCTAGACAAAATGAAAGCCATCAAATTGGCTAGTGTTACCTACTGTAGATGTTTCAGTGTAACATTGTGTTAAATTAAGAGTTAAAAGTTAAAAACTCATGTGTAAAAGAACTCCAATGTTGGTGTTAATAACCACGCCCATCATTATCATATTTTCCAGCATGCTCTATTTCAGGTTGATTTTTAGAATGGTTTGTTTTAATATCTATGTTTTTGCATGTACATTGATTGATAAATTAATCTTATGCTACTCAAATATTAATAACTTAAATGTTTCTAAACTAAACCAATCTGTTAATTGGACTTACTGCACCCATAACTAGAATGGTTGTTCCAGTTTAGATGGTTTAGGTAGTCTAATACCCTACCTGGCAGTCATTCTAAATTCAGGTTGTGGGTGAAAATGAATTCCAAACTCTGGCTTGATTTCAATAGGAAATACACATCACTTTGCAAGCCATAATAATGTGACTTACAGGCCTAAAAACTCGGAGTTTCAGGCCACTGTATTAGGGTAAAACTAGGTACTCTAAATAAGGCCTTATTAAATACTTGTTGTTTTAAATAAGAACATTTTAATGACAACATATTCGCTTAGGATCTCAATTGGTGAAGGTCCAGTGGTGACCCGTCATTCAAGGAAGGTGATTTTGAGCCCCACCTGTTTAGCAAAAAACAAAAATTATCCCTGTTTTGCATGTTATTATGGCATTAATTTGTGTCACATATCAGTTTGCCAACAATGTGAGAAAAAAATGTCCTTGAGTTAATAAAGCTGCATACAAACAGTCTCTCTTTCTTGAGTAAGTCAGCTCCAAAATGCAGGTATTTCAGCCTAGCTCAATGCTTTCTGTGGTGTAGGTGCAGCCAGTGAAAATACAGAGCATAGGCGTTAGTAATCTTCTGTAGTTGAGCCATGACTGTCTCAGTGTTCTGTCACTCATGGAGACACTACGTCACTGTTGAATCTACGGGAGAGCTAGGCAGTTCAAGCCCCCTTGGGTGCTGCCATAGATTCACATTAAAAGTACCCGTCCAAGAATGCTCAAGGTTATTGGCCACAGATAATATGACTTCAAATCACATATCTACTGTTGCTTTGATTGAACTGATCATGTCAACATCATACTTTCACAATCTTAGCTAGTAAGCTAGACAAGCAGTCATCCTCATGAATCACATCAATAATCTGCTGGCAAATCCTTTTCAATCCTTGTCATACGAAGATAAATTATAGATAAAATGTATCAGTGCTCATCTGTCATTGGACATAAACTTTACACAACAAGTTGAAAATCGCAAATTCAACAATAGGTGGTTTGAAAGAAATCAATGGCTAACAGCAAGCCTGGCAAGCAATCACTATTTTGCCTGCTATTCGGTGGTTTGGGTGTGTGGTCCAAGTTTGGGTTTAAGGATATAAAACATCTGTCTGAAAGGTTTTTTCCCCCAAGTTTTAAAGGATACACATTCACATGCAACACAATGGGCCAGATAAGGTTGAATACATTGGGCCTGCTGTCAATCCAGCAAATGTTGTGTTGTGTGTTTGCTGGCATGCAACTAAAAATTGGTTGAGTTTGCCCCACCAAGATGTACATTGCATTCAGACCCCTTCCCGTTTTACACATTTTGTTACATTACAGCCTTATTCCTTATTCTTATTTGCCAGCAGCATACCACCCTGCATACCACTGCTGGCTTGCTTCTGAAGCTAAGCAGGGTTGGTCCTGGTCAGTCCCTGGATGGGAGACCAGATGCTGCTGGAAGTGGTGTTGGAGGGCCAGTAGGAGGCACTCTTTCCTCTGATCTAAAAAAAATATCCCAATGCCCCAGGGCAGTGATTGGGGACACTGCCCTGTGTAGGGTGCGGTCTTTCAGATGGGATGTTAAACGGGTGTCCTGACTCTCTGAGGTCATTAAAGATCCCATGGCACTTATTGTAAGAGTAGGGGTGTTAACCCCGGTGTCCTGGCTAAATTCCCAATCTGTCCCTCAAACCATCATGGTCACCTAATAATCCCCAGTTTACAATTGGCTCATTCATCCCCCTCCTCTCCCCTGTAATTATTCCCCAGGTCGTTGCTGCAAATGAGAATGTGTTCTCAGTCAACTTACCTGGTAAAAATAACAGTAAAATAAAAAAAAATCTTAAATGTATTAAATACAAAATGTTCCTCATCAATCTACACACAATACACCACATTTTTGCACATTTATTAAAAATAAAAACAGAAATACTTTATTTACATAATTATTCAGACACTTTACTATGAGACTCGAAATTGAGCTCAGGGGCATCCTGTTTCCATTTATCATCCTTGAGACGTTTCTACAACTTGATTGGAGTCCACCTGTGGTAAATTCTATTGATTGGACATGATTTTAAAATGCAAAAGCCTGTCTATATAAGGTCCCACAGTTGACAGTGCATGTCAGAGCAAAAACCAAGACATGAGGTTGAAGCAATTGTCCGTAGAACTATGAGGCAGGATTGTGTCGAGGCACAGATCTGGGGAAGGGTACCAAAAATTGTCTGCAGCATTGAAGGTCCCCAAGAACACAGTGACCTCCATCATTCTTAAATGGAAGAAGTTTGGAACCGTCAAGACAACTAGCTAGAGCTGTTTGCCCGGCCAAACTGAGCAAATGGGGGAGAAGGGCCTTGGTCAGGAAGTGACCAAGAACCCGATGGTCACTGACAGAGCTCCAGAGTTCCTCTTTGGAGATAGGAGAATTTTCCAGAAGGACATCTCTGCAGCACTCCACCAATCAGGCCTTTATGGTAGGGTGGACAGACAGAAACCACTACTCAGTAAAAGGCACAAGACAGCCCGCTTGGAGTTTGCCAAAAGGCACCTAAAGGACTCTCAGACCATGGGAAACATCATTCTTTGGTCTGATGAAACCAAGATTGAACTCTTTGGCCTGAATGCCAAGTGTCACGTCTGGAGGAAACCTGGCACCATCCCTAGGGTTAAGCATGGTGGTGGCAGCATCATGCTGTGGGGATGTTTTTCAGTGGCAGGTACTGGAAGACTAGTTAGGATCGAGGGACTAGTCAGGATCCTTGATGAGAAAACCGGCTCCAGAGCGCTCAGGACCTCAGACTGCGGTGAAGGTTCACCTTCCAACAGGACAATGACCCTAAGCACACAGGCAAGACAACGCAGGAGTGGCTTCGGGGAAAGTCTCTGACTGTCCTTCAGTGGCCCAGACAGAGCCCGGACTTGAACCCGATCGAACATCTCTGAAGAGATCTGAAAATAGCTGTCCAGCGACGCTGCCCATCCAAACTGACAGAGCTTGAGAGGGTCTGCAAAGAAGAATGGGAGAAACTCCCCAATTACAGGTGTGCCGAGCTTGTAGTGTCATACCCAAGAAGACTCGAGGCTGTAATCGCTGCCAAAGGTGCTTCAACAAAGTACTGAGTAAAGGGTCTGAATACTTATGTAAATGTGATATTTCTGTTTTTTAAATAATAATTTGCAAAAAAAATTGAACTGTTTTTCCTTTGTCATTATGGGTTATTGTGAGTAGATTTATGAGGAAAAACAGCAATTTAATACATTTTTGAATAAGTCTGTAACGTAACAAAATGTGGGAAAAGTCAAAGGGACTGAATACTAAAATCGCCACTGTGTATGTCACAGGACTGAAAATGGATGAATGCAACAACTGTCTCTGTCACTAACAAATACAGTCATTTATGACAACTCTACAATTCACTCAAAAGGCAAAGGCACTCTGGGAAATATGTAAATAAGGCTTCACACTTAGAAGTGTGTTAACACTGAAAAGTGTGGACTCATAGACACCAGACCAGTGTTAAATTGAACAGTGTCAGTGTTGATTTAACACTGGACAATTTGCTGTGTAGGAATAATTTATCTCAACATTATGAAAGATTTATGATGCACGCAGGTGGACTGTCTCTGGAACATAATTGCTTCATCCCCTTTTTGTTGACAGAGTGAAAAAGTGTTTCAGACACAGAAAACAAATGACCTACATTATACAACAAATATGCTGCTGGAAAGAATTTCTCACAACAGTCCAAATGCAAAACAACCACTTCACAACCAAATATATCTCTCTAAAACCTTTATAGCACTTCACTGAATGTTAAGGCCACATTAGCAGTCAATAAAACCTACCACAGACGTAAGATCTTACTTTGAGACAGTTTGCTTCAGCAGGAAAATAATCCTGCAGGATCAGGAAATGTGAATTATTCTGTGGATTATAATTAATGGCCATTGTCTTGTAGGTGTTCGTAAGGAAAAATCAATTCTGAAATTTCACAGTGTGAATTACAAACTTCAGAAGCCTTTTTAAACCTAAAATACACTGCAAGTTTTAAATGTCCTGCATTGCAGGAAAGTTCTTCTGCAACAGGGTGATCAAATGAAGATCCCACATCTGTGTATTCAATACAACATGCTATGTAACATGTAGAGACAGTGTAGAGACAGTTGCAAAGTCCACAGCATCTCTAAGCATGGGTCATTTTGACATTTCTTATACGTTCTGAGTTATGAAAAAGACTAAGTGTTAAAGGTCATAAAATATTCAGGAAGAGCTCTTCATGGAAAAACAAGAGAGGGGAGCGAGGGAAAGTTTTAATCAGCAAGACATAGCAAAATGCCAAGTCATATGGGGAACAATCTTGGACGCAATATAATTTTGTCCTTGACATAGCTCAGGCACTTTTAGACAGTAGAGAAGCATTAACATTTGTTCTACTTTAATGAGAAGGCGACAGATGGCAGCCCATCATTGTGTTACTCAATAGAGAGAGTTTTCACAGACAGTTCAGGGACACCATCACAGGGAAGCAAGGATGTGGAGCGGGAACATTTTGGAATTCTGGAGGGGATAAATGGGGGTAATAGAGTGGCTGATGAGGGAGGCTAAGATACTAATACATATTGGTGAGGTAATGGTAATTAGCTATGCATCAAATTCTATTATGCACTGCATTGGGGGTGCATTACTTTAGGTGTGCTGTCTAAACTTGGTGTGCTGAATTATTTTTTTCTTCAAACTATGTTATGAAGTATCTGAAAACAAGTCTTAATTAGTGCTGAGAAATTACTTATTTTTGAGCTCGGTTCGGTTTCGTTACTGTTTTTAAACATGAAATGCACTATGTATTATGTGGGTTGAATGCTGTAACAACACAGAATAAAACCATTCATAAAAGTCCCATGATGGTAGTGACTGCCCGTTAGGCCTACTGCTTAGCACTTACATTTTAATAGATGCTCTTATCCAGAGAGACTTACAGGAGCAATTCTTGCTCAAGGGCATATCGACAGATTTTTCCTCTAGTCGGCTCAGGGATTCGAACTAGAGACCTTCCGGTTACTGGCCCAACGCTCTTATTAACTGCTAGGGTACCTGCCGCATATTAACAATAATTTACTCACATTACTTTACTTCAATTAAATATTTCAGTTGTTGGGAATATTGCATATGTTGTATTTGATGACTTTTTTCCCCCCAAGTCATCTCATCTATAGAGCTGTTGCCTATGCTGTATGACAAATCACTATTTTAGTAGTTCTTCTTTATAAATAAGGCATACTTTTATGACTGCTGAATACCAACTATCAATCACTTAGATCACTTAGAGAATCCTTGAAGCAACTTCTCTTTATCGCTCATTCTTCAGTCTCTTCTTTTCTTGTCTGCCCCACAGTAATCTAATGCGTGCGTTAAAAAAACACATACAGACCGGACAAGTGGTCCCGCAGTGGATTATGGTCATTGTAGTTAATTACCACCAATTAATAACTCCCTACTACATCGCACAGTTCAGGCTTGATCTGATTTAGCTCCTGAGAAACTGTGCAATGTGCACATTGAGGTCACAAAAAAATAACAAACTTAATGGAATTCAAATAATTCAACCTCGACTCAGGGGTAGATGTAACATAGTAAAATGTAAATCTGGGCTATTCCAATTAGTATGATATGTTAAGTTTTGTATGGTATGTATTTATTTGTGGTTGGCCATCATCCATTTTGTATGATATGTTACGAATTACAATTCGTATCATATGTTATGAATTGCAATTCGTACAGTATGTTATGAATTGCAATTAATACAATATGTTACAAATTTGCTAAACTTATGTTATGTTACGAATTCCAGTGGCTAATTTGCAGGTAGCTAAGTGGCTACCGCTAACATTAGCTAGGTGGCTAATGTTAGCTAGGCTAGGGGTTAGTGGTTAGGGGTTAAGGTTAGGAGTTAGGTTAAAGGGATAGGGCTAGGGACTAGCTAACATGCTAAGTAGTTGCAAAGTAGCTAATACATAAAAAGTCATTGCAAATGAGCAAATTAGCTAAAATGCTAAAATTGTCCGTGATGAGATTCAAACACGCAACCTTTGGGTTGCTATACGTTCATGTTATACGTCCACCCATCCACCCCATCCAACCAACCTACTTTTGTTTTTGCCTTACGTAACCTTCCGTCTTATGTAACCATACCAAACGTAACATATCATACTAATTTCAGTGTCCCAGGTTTACATTTACTATGTTACGTGTAGTCTATGAGACCAGGCTGAATAATTTAACCGACATCGGTCAATTGGTTGTTGTCACGATCATCGTCTGGAGAAGGAGAGGAGGACCAAGGTGCAGCGTAGTAAGTGTTCATTATTTTAATTAAAATATGAAACACTTGACAAAACAACAAAAACTATAAACGAACAGTCCTGTAAGGTGAACACACAAAACAGAAAACAACCACCCGCAAACACAGGTGGGAACAGGCTACCTAAGTATGATTCTCAATCAGAGACAACGATAGACAGCTGCCTCTGATTGAGAACCATACCAGGCCAAACACATAGAAATACAAAACAAGGACAACATAGAACACCAGACATAGAATGCCCACCCAAACTCACACCCTGACCAACCAAAATAGAGACATAAAAAGGATCTCTACGGTCAGGGCGTGACAGTTGTTAAAAACTGAAAAATAACCAACATTTCGGTTGATAGCTCAGTACTAGTCTCAGTAGAATAAGGACCATGGCCAAAAATGGTATTGCTCAATAAACTACTGTTGATGGTTTATAAATGCTGTAACAATTCAACAGTATTACAAGGGCAACAACAAAGCAATAGCAACATTTGGCATTTATAGATGTGACTTAATGTGTATTGTTTAGTCCTTGAGTCAGTGCTATATGGTTACAAATAGAAAAGCCATGAAGGCAGACTGACTACTTGGAAGAGCTTTTACACTATCCATCTCCACAATAAGCATCCTATTTACTAGTACTCATCAGTGGACTAACTCCAGAGCGTTCAGCATTTCCAGCGCTTGAATCCCATCACAAATGGACACACTAAAAAAGGTTTGGAGGACAACTTGAGGGGCCTGAAGGCTCAAGTACTTATGAATCAGTGGAAATCCTTGGCTGAAGGTTATACGCTAGCTAAATCAAATAGGAACTGTACTGTACAATGCTTTGCTATTTTTACAATGTCATACTACAGAACTACAACCATAACACGTATTATGGTTGTCCTTGACAACCAGTACAGCTCCACATTCAACAACACAACACATTACAAATGACACCCAGGCACAATGGGTTTTATGCTGCAGGCCCAGAGTGAACACAGCCGCATATTGCCTTCTCCCCTGATGTACTCCTAATTCGTTTTACAGTGGCTTGTGTGCAATGAGTGATCACATAAAAGCAACCCAATTGCAGTATTTTTTTACATTTATTTTTTAAGATTACATTTCATTAGACTTTCTCTGAGCCGGGGCAATATAAACCTGGGACGATGGCTGAATTAGCTAAACTGCAGTTTTGTTCTGATAAATTAAACACATCAATATTTCAGCATTTCCTCCAGTGAGGAAAGTATCAATCAAATGTCATTGTTTATGAATAACATGGAATGTCCGTATAAGTCAGACTCCGCTATGAAATAATATTCTATGTGACAACTCTTACACAATACACTCAAGAATACAATATCCATGTGTTATGAACTTTAAGAATATCATTTTCTATCGGCAATTGCATTTTGTTCAGTGTCAGGATCATTTGTTTATTCACAAACTTTTAAGACAGACGTAAATATAATGATACAATGTGATTACATCTACAATTACTGCCTCTATGAGTTCCTGGGTCTCCTGGATGATGACATTCCTCTCTGTTCCTCTGGGCAGCTAGTAACAATAAACGGTGGACCAGGTACTGCAAATCTGCTGGATCTAGCTCCAGCAGAACTCCTGCAAGGTCAGCACACAAAAGATTACCCACGGGGAGCGCTCATTGCTCCCATATCACAAAGTCTCAAAGCCTTGAGAATACACAATCCTTACTGCCGTATGCACAGACAGTCCAAAATGTCTAACTGTCATGGAAAGGAGGTGGGTGGGGGTGCTTTGATGGATGTCTGAGAGAGATTACTCTCAGCAAGCCAACATCACTGCTGTATACATTGTTAATTTAAGCAGTATGCTGAAGAAGGGCATACTTGATAACAATGATACATGGAAATAGTCTGATATTGAAATATCACAGATAGAGGCGAGAGTGGTTTCAGTTCTGTGAAAGGGAGGGATTTTGTAAATCTCCATCCATCCCTCCCTCTTTCTCTCTGGGCCCGTTTCTTACCAGATCACATTTGCAGCTTTGCAGAGTAATGGTCAGTGTGAGTCACTGAAGAAGACTGCCTTTACTTGATGAATGCAGTTGACTCTGGTGATATGGTTTTTCTTAAAGGCTATTGATTTGTCAATGCTGGGTCTCAGCTCGGCAGTAAAACCACATCACAAACTCAAGCTTTCAACTCTAAGAGGAAAACTAAATAAAAAGGAAACTAAACAAATCATGGTAGCTAGTCCTCAAAGACAAGGTCACAGCGATAAATTACTTATATCACAGTACAGTATATTGAAAATATATTTAGTGGTTTGGCAAATAACTGTCTGTGAATTCCCCAGCCACATTATGACAGTGCACTTTCCATTTACTATAGTAATTATTTTAAAAAGCCCACATAATGCTAGAGCAGAGTGGAGAAGGAGACCCCAAGGTGAGCAGGGAATGCCCCATGTATCATTAAATAACCCTATCTAATTCCCGTTCACAAGCCATAAATTCACAATGAAAATATATTGCTGCACTTCACAGTTCAATGGAGAGAAACAGCCCTTTGGTGCGAGGGAAACTTCTTGCGGCTTTTGTGGTGACTCTCGCTGTCAATACACACACACACACACACACACACACACACACACACACACACACACACACACACACACACACACACACACACACACACACACACACACACACACACACACACACACACACACACACACACACACACACACACACACACACACACACACACACACACACACACAGTGGCCAGAAGATGCTCTGGTCACGAGCCGGTTGATAAATCACACTCAACTGGGATGGACAAATCCACTCTGGCTGTCACTGTGATTGGCTGCAACAACACAGGCCCCAGAAAACAGGCAGGCCAACTGATGGACAGATCCTGTAATTGAGCTTATTCTCCCCCAGAATGAGGATTGGCTGCAAAAAAATCTCCTACAGAGTTCAATCAATCAATCAAATGTATTTATGAAGCCCTTCATACATCAGCTGATGTCACAAAGTGCTGTACATAAACCCAGCCTAAAACCCCAAACAGGAAGCAATGCAGGTGTAGAAGCACGGTGGCTAGGAAAAACTCCCTAGAAAGGCCAGAACCTAGGAAGAAACCTAGAGAGGAACCAGGCTATGAGGGGTGGCCAGTCCTCTTCTGGCTGTGCCGGGTGGAGATTATAACAGAACATGGCCAAGATGTTCAAATGTTCATAGATGACGAGCAGGGTCAAATAATAATAATCACAGTGGTTGTAGAGGGTGCAACAGGTCAGCACCTCAGGAGTAAATATCAGTTGGCTTTTCATAGCCGATCATTCAGAGTATCTCTACCGCTCCTGCTGTCTCTAGAGAATTGAAAACAGCAGGTCTGGGACAGGTAGCACGTCCGGTGAACAGGTCAGGGTTCCATAGCCGCAGGCAGAACAGTTGAAACTGGAACAGCAGCACAACCAGGTGGACTGGGGACAGCAAGGAGTCATCAGGCCAGGTAGTCCTGAGGCATGGTCCTAGGGCTCAGGTCCTCTGAAAGAAAGAAAGAAAGAAAGAAAGAAAGAAAGAAAGAAAGAAAGGAAGAAAGAAAGAAAGAAAGAAAGAAAGAAAGAAAGAAAGAAAGAAAGAAAGAGAGAAAAAGAGAGAGATTTAGAGAGAGCATACTTAAATTCACACAGGACACTGGATAAGACAGGAGAAATACTCCAGATATAACAGAGGGACCCTAGCCCCCCGACACATAACCTATTGCAGCATAAATACTGGAGGCTGAGACAGGAGGGGTCAGGAGACACTGTGGCTCCATCGGATGATACCCCCGGACAGGGCCAAACAGGCAGGATATAACCTCACCCACTTTGCCAAAGCACAGCCCCCACACCACTAGAGGGATACCTCCAATCACCAACTTACCATCCTGAGACAAGGCCGAGTATAGCCCACAAAGATCTCCCCCACAGCACAACCCAAGGGGGGGTGCCAACCCGGATAGGAAGATCACATCAGTGACTCAACCCACTCAAGTGACACACCCCTCCTAGGGACGGCATGGAAGAGCACCAGTAAGCCAGTGACTCAGCCCCTGTAATAGGGTTTGAGGCAGAGAATCCTAGTGGAGAAAGGGGAACCGGCCAGGCAGAGACAGCAAGGGCGATTCGTTGCTCCAGTGCCTTTCCATTCACCCTCACACTCCTGAGCCAGACTACACTCAATCATAGGACCTACTGAAGAGATGAGTCTCAATAAAGACTTAAAGGTTGAGACCGAGTCTGCGTCTCTCACATGGATAGGCAGACCATTCCATAAAAATTTAACTCTATAGGAGAAACCCCTGCCTCCAGCTGTTTGCTTCGACATTCTAGGGACAATAAGGAGGCCTGCGTCTTGTGACCATAGCGTACGTGTAGGTATGTATGGCAGGGCCAAATCGGAAAGATAGGTAGGAGCAAGCCCATGTAATGCTTTGTAGGTTAGCAGTAAAACCTTGAAATCAGCCCTTGCCTTAACAGGAAGCCAGTGTAGGGAGGCTGCACTGGAGTAATATGATCACATTTTTTGGTTCTAGTCAAGATTCTAGCAGGCGTGTTTAGCACTAACTGAAGTTTATTTAGTGCTTTATCCGGGTAGCCGGAAAGTAGAGCATTGCAGTAGCTTAACCTAGAAGTAACAAAAGCATGGATACATTTTTCTGCATCATTTTTATGTTCATCAAAAGAGAGATCAGGGTCCAGAGTAACGCAGAGGTCCTTCACAGTTTTATTTGAGACGACTGTACAACCATCAAGATTAATTGCCAGATTCAACAGAAGATCCCTTTGTTTCTTGGGACCTAGAACTAGCATCTCTGTTTTGTCCGAGTTTAAAAGTAGAACATTTGCCGCCATCCACTTCCTTATGTCTGAAACACAGGCTTCCAGGTTGGGCAATTTTGGAGCTTCACCATGTTTCATCGAAATGTACAGCTGTGTGTCGTCCGCATAGCAGTGAAAGTTAACATTATGTATCCGAATGACATCCCCAAGAGGTAAAATATATAGTGAAAACAATAGTGGTCCTAAAACAGAGCCTTGAGGAACAACAACATTTACACTTGATTTGTCAGAGGACAAACCAACCACAGAGACAAACTGATATCTTTCCGACAGATAAGATCTAAACCAGGCCAGAATTTGTCCGTGTAGACCAATTTTTGTTTCCAATCTCTCCAAAAGAATGTGGTGATCGATGGTATCAAAAGCAGCACTAAGGTCTAGGAGCACGAGGACAGATGCAGAGCCTCGGTCTGACGCCATTAAAAGGTAATTTACCACCTTCACAAGTGCAGTCTCAGTGCTATGATGGGGTCTAAAACCAGACTGAAGCATTTCGTATACATTGTTTGTCTTCAGGAAGGCAGTGAGTTGCTGCGCAACAGCTTTTTCAATTTTTTTTGAGAAGAATGGGATATTCGATATTGGCCAATAGTTTTTTATATTTTTCTGGGTCAAGGTTTGGCTTTTTCAGGAGAGGCTTTATTACTGACACTTTTAGTCAGTTCATAGAGAGCTTAGAAAGAGAGCTCAATAATACACACAAGCATGCAGGCACAGAGTGCTCATAGACAAATACAAATGCACACACATACACAAATTCAAACACAGACTCACACTCACACACACACACACACACAGCAGAATTGGCTATCTGCAATGAGGTGGTGGAACACATCGCAGGAGATAGCCCTCAGACATGAAGGAATTCACTTAACCTCGCATGGCAGACTAATCCCAGATATTTTTCATCCATCAAGAAAATGTCTTTGTGAATGTGGCAAACGTTCATTCTCTTAACTTTAGCTCTATAAAAACGCTGGGCAGGACATTATGTTGGCTACCATGGCTATGCGCCCATAGGATAACAATGCTCCCATCCACAGGGCACGAGTGGTCACTGAAAGGTTTGATAACCATGAAAATGATATAAACCATATGCCATGACAGTCTCAGTCACCAGATCTCAACCCAATTGAACATTAATGGGAGATTCTGGAACGGCGCCTGAGCCAGCGTTTTCCAACACCATCGACAAAACACCTAATGATGGAATTTCTCGTGGAAGGATGGTATTGCAGACATTTGTGGAACCTATGCCAAGGTGCATTGAAGCAGTTATGGATCGTGGTGGCCCAATGCCCTATTAAGACACTTTATGTTGGTGGTTCATTTTTTGGGGTCAGTTACCTGTACATTCTATATATGCCAATAAACTGATGAACTCCTGCCTCTCTCGTCAACGCTCTCTTCACCCCCCTGAGTAGGGCTCCAGCTCAGCAACGAGGCCATCAAAATCTTTAATCATCAGTTCTACGTGTTCCTCTCTGCCTTCAACTTTGACCCCTGGTCCTCCACCAGTGAGGCGTGATGTGGTGCTGGTCCATCCCCAGCGAGATGCAGGCCTTCTCGGGCAGTGGAGGGGAGGACATGTGGTCTTGGTCTTGGTCCAGGCCTGGTGCCTGGTGGGTGTTGTCCCTGCTCTCAGCTCTCACTAGTGTGAAGCAGCTTGACACCCAGACTGTTGCTGGGCCTTTACCCAAATCCATCTCTTCAATGTTGCGTATCAGATGGAGTCAGATGGACAGTGGGAGCTCCTCACATTTAAAAAACAGGATGTTTTTTAAGTCTTCGCCTGCGGGGAGAATGGCTTAACGCAAGGTCTCCGAGACTGGTGGACATCTAACACAGGAGAGTGAGACTATTATAGATTATGAATAAGAGGTGAGCTTTGCAAGTTTGTCTTTTTATAATATTGTGAGAAATGCTTAGCCTCTGATGAGATGGACACTGTTCAAATGTAAAATGGCAAGCTACTGTACTGGTCCCAGGGCCTATACTGTAGGTCAAATCTTACTTGTCTTCAGTTACACATCATATACAAAACAGAATCAGTTCTTTCTGAAGATAGTCATCTTCACATAGTCTCTGCCCCAAAGGATCTGAGTCTATATTTAGACAAACAAAGTGCCTGTTTGTATTCAAGAAGATGCAGCACAAGTACACTGACTGGGGTGCCAATGATACACTGTTTGTTGGTTTCATTCTAAACATGAATCTCATTAAAAAAGTGATGGATAAGAACATCCATGATAAGCCATCAAAAAGTAGACACCACAATGATAAGCCAATCAAAACATGGGGATTCTGTTGGTCTTATTATATGCATTCAACTGTTACAAATTGGTTATTTCAGTGTTGTATTGTAGAAGATTCTTGTGGAACTCAATATACAGTAGCATCAAATATCACAATAGACCTCTTAAGTTATGGGAAGCATAAATAGTTATGAAGCCCTTATACTTTCTTCCATTTCCATCCCCCGTAACTTGCTCAATTTACAGCACTGTAGACATGTTATATGTGGAAAACAATCCAACTTGATTTTAATTTAAACGGTTAGGCTTTTCACTCATATAGATTGTGTTAGAGTGAGCCTTAGTCTCTGACCCTAAGGGCACCAGACAGATGTGGAAAGCAGAGAGCGGGTGCCACACGCACGCACGCACGCACGCACGCACGCACGCACGCACGCACACACACACACACACACACACACACACACACACACACACACACACACACACACACACATACACACACACACACACACACACACCCACACACACACACACACACACACACACACACACACACACACACACACACAGATGATAGACAGGGAAAGGTAATTTCTATGTATGATGGGGCCTGATGAGGCCTCTTTACCTTCCACGGAAATTCCTGTTTCATTCTATTGATTTGTCCAATAAAATATAATAGGGCCTTTTCAATTGGGCTTTAGATTTCCTACATCTCTCCTATGGCCTATCTAGGGATTCTAGTCTGTGGTGGCGTGGCAGACATGCTCATGACTTGACACGTTACATTCATAACTAGCGATAATAAGGGAAGTTAGCTTATCCTTTGAACCATGTAACAGTTGAGAGACTTGAAGCTAACTGATTGCCTGACTGACTTTTGAAGGAGGAAAATCTAACACATTTACATAAATCACACAAAGAAGGTGGGGAAAGACTCCCTCTCTCACCTTGTCTCCACTCACTATCTCTCTGTCTCTCTCTCTCCCCTCCCTTTCCCCCTTTCTCTCTCCCAGCCTCTCTCTCTTTCTCTCGCTCTCTCTGTCGCTTCTCTCACCCTTGCAGTGATGCAATTAGCTGCTATCTATCCAGGCCTCATTGCTATGGCTAATTTAAGTTTCAGCTAAGATGCTGCCTAAATGCAAATGATCTGACTGCTGGGGCTGCATAATTCAAGCAGCACATTCCACCTGAGATTTTCACGACCTGAGAAGATCCAAAGGGGTGGAACATATATGCCAAAGCTAATAAACTCCACCATGACAGATTTGATTGCAACCTAAATCTCCTCACTGTCTGTCAACATATGGATCTGTAACTTGTGAATGGATGCATGAACTCCATCGTTCAAGTTATCTTTAATTTCCACTACATGATAAAAAAAAAGTCAAAAACATGCATGATTAACTACAATCAAAATGCTGATGGTCAAGCTTCCCTTTTTCATTGGATAATGTCACAATATACTGGTATTTTCAGGCTATACTTCTGTAATGGTTTTAGATAGAAATGGACAGTGTGGTTTCTTGAGAGTAAAGGGACATTTTTTGGTGAGGTACAGTAGGTTTATTTTGTGGTTTCAGCACCATGGACAGCTACCGTGAATGACTTCAAGGACTCCTGTTGGCAAGCCTTTATCTGGTCTCCCTAAGGGCAGCTTTCCCCCTTCTCTTTTTCCAGAAACCCCTCTTCTATTTCCTCCATCACAACAGGAAGGATTCTCTCCTCCTCCTGCATTGTTTTTATCCTTCCGTCGGGTATTATGAAATCCTCGTAGAAGAACATAGAAAAAAAGAGAGGAGAGACAGGAAAAACAGTGCCCCAGAGCTTCTCAGCAGGTAGCACCTCTACAGATTCTAAACAGCTTAGCGAACACCTGAACGGATCCTTGGTTGATCCACTCTCCTCAGGAGCATAATAGCTGCTCCCAACTTGCCCCCCAGCCGCATAGTCATGGTCATGCTGACTGCCAAATGGCATGTTAATTGAAACACAGGATGTGAGGGGCTTTGGGGCAATTTCACAAACCATAATTTTCCAAGATAGTTCAGGAAAGCTGAGTAGGTCTAACCATCAGCATGTGTTCTGTCATACACCCACCACCTTTGAACAGGTACAACTGTGGTCCCAAACAGACACAGTTGTAATGTAGGCACAAGGTGTCAGGAAACAAGTGGAGTTAGTGAGTTTAATAATAATGAACATGGGACGATACAAAACAAGAGACGCGTCTGACATGGAAACACAAACAATACTACCTGACAAATACTAACAGAACTATATAAAGGGTGAGTAATCAAGGGAGTAATGAAGTCCAGGTGTGACTGATGATGAGACGCAGGTGTGCGTAATGAGGGTTGCAGGTGTGCGTAAAGATGGGTTGCCAGGACTGGTGGTTAGTAGACCGGTGACGTCAAGTGCCGGAGCAGAGGAGCGGGAGTAGATGTGACAACAGTGTCACAATCATTTTACATCCCTCACAGGAGAAACACTAATACAAAGCCTTAACATAATTTACATACATGTTTGTTTACACCAAAAGTTGTTGGGAATAATTCAATCATAACCAATCATGCTGATTGAATGAATATGCTGTGTGCCGTGCAGAGTTTTACAACATTATTTTCCCAGATAGAGTATCTTTCCTGACAGACCACAGTACACAGCAAAGTGAATTGCTTTGCTTGTTTCTTTCTTATGAATAATTGACATGGAGGCCTTGTGGAATCAATGTGAACTCCCCCACGTAGGAGCAACTCATGTGACTTTGTTGTCTGATAATCCTCCTATTTCTGTTTTCTTTTTTAATTGTGTTGGTGCTGTGAGACAAGGAAAGTAGATTAAAATTATAATTTTAATTTTAATCGGGATGGATTAAAATTATTCATTTACATTTTTGATTAATCTAATAATTGTGATTGCTTCCTTTATTTTGGATAAACGAATGACAGATTTGGGGTGGGAACGACCACGTCGATCATTTTTTCATCTGAGAACCTGGGAGGGGGGGGGGGGGGGGGGGGAAAGGAGGGGAAGGGAGAGAGGGGGAGGAGGCGTCTCTGAAAGAACAGCGGGATGTTTTATAGTGCTGCTTTCAAGTAGCTCTGAGATTGAGGAGATACATTTTTTAAACTTCTTAAATAGTCCTAAAACAGAGAGAGAAGTTACAACGCATTTTTATATTTTAATATTCGAAAAAAGGCATGAATTGATCACTGATGTTTCAGAAAGCACGGTTATTATATTTTAGACGGTATTTGGCCACAGTTTAAAATGTCAAGTGTGCAAATTGATTCCGGCGGAGGGAGAGAGTGCTGGCTGGATGAGTGCATGACTTGGGCCTCTAACTACACTTACGGCTTTCTATAACAAATAGCCAATCGCCTATTTATACAGAGAGCTAATATGATGTTATTACTTCACTCTTTCACATCCTATCTGCATCTAAAGTCAGCTAACTGTACCACGTGCTGCTCCAATGGACGCTAAACTATCAATAGACACAAATAACACGTAGGTAGCAGCCTAGTTAGAAAGGTGGAAATGACATTTGTTTTTTTACCTAATGTGCAGGTAATCTGATCATAGCCATATTATATATGAATAGAATGTATATCATTTAGCAGATGCTTTTATCCAAAGCAACTTACAGTCATGCGTGAATAGATTTTACATGCGGGTGGTCCTGTTAATCGAATCTACTATCCTGGCATTGCAAGTGCCATTCACTTCCAACTGAGTTACAGAAGACCACATCTGGCATTAAACCATCTGGCTGATCAGTTTGAGATTGTTTTACATGCTGCTTTGAGAAGTTGGTTAGCTAATCAGGCTAACTAATGGGGCTGGGCTAATGGTTGTTTGGTGAGAGAATTATCTATCTATGGATTTGCAGTGTTCTGAGGAGGAGACCAGGCAGAGGACAAACAGGTGGGACCAATTGGGCTTCCTATTAGCAGATAACACGTTAGACAAATAGGTGACACACCAAAGTTGAACTATTTTGACCCTCTGAGTGGCCGCAGAGAGGAAAAGGGCAAGCGAGAGGATTTACTCCGCACAAAATATGTCCATGTGAGATAAGCAGAACAAGTGTGGATTTTTGGGGGGGGGAGGTCTATGAAAGCATGTCGAATTACGTGAGGTTTATTTAATCTAATAGATGTTTCATAATGTTTAGGCTGTTACAAATGTACTGACATAAGTGGATGCAAGTGGCATTCCTGCAACTTTGAGAAAAACAACTTAGTTTTGCCTGTTGTTCACACGCGTATCTGCCTTCTCATTGGCTAGAATGGTCACACCTGATCTCGCCTCTTCCCGCCTGCCTTCCTTCTTTGAGGTCATGTATTTCCACTGTTAGAGCGGTCATTAGACTATCTTGTCAATATAATTGATAATCTTCGGTAGCCCTCTTTTTAATTGTGAGGAGGAGTCACCTTGGGTCACTACTATTTTGTGTCAGAGAGTACATTTAGCGCCTTTTTAAGGTTGTGATTAGGAATCATGCAGCCTTTTGAGAATTCAAAAAGAGGGGAGCGTCTATTAATGTATAACCTAGATATCTAAAATAGAAAACACTCACCAAACTGCCCCAGCAGACATCTTTATAGGACACAGTCTAGACAACTGTACCATCGCAAAACTCAAGGATCACACAGCCTTTGAATTCAGTCACAAAGCCTTTGAATATAGTATAGCCCAAATCCAATTTTATCAATGTTATAGCCTATTCTCATGTAACAAAGGTTCATGGGTGATGACAGCATGAGTATATCAAATCAAATCAAATGGTATTGGTCACATACACATGGTTAGCAGATGTTAATGTGAGTGTAGCAAAATGCTTGTGCTTCTAGTTCCAACAATGCAGTAAATATCTAACAAGTAATCTAACACATTCACAACAACTACCTTATACACACAAATGTAAGGGATGAATAAGAATATGTACATATAAATATATGGATGAGCGATGGCCGTGCGGAATAGGCAAGATGCAGTAGATGGTATAGAGCAGTATATACATATGAGATGAGTGATGTAGGATATGTAACCATAATTAAAGTGGTGTTATTTAAGGTGACTAATGATACCTTTATTAAGTCAATTTATTAAAGTGGCCAGTGATTTGAGTCTGTATGTTGACTGCAGCCTCTCTATGTTAGTGATGGCTGTTAAACAGTCTGATGGCCTTGAGATAGAAACTGTTTTTCAGTCTCTCGGTCCCAGCTTAGATGCACCTGTACTGACTTCACCTTCTGGATGATAGGCAGTGGCTTGGGTGGTTGTTGTCCTTGATGATCTTTTTGGCCTTCCTGTGACATTGGGTGCTGTAGGTATCCTGGAGGGCAGGTATTTTTCCCCCGGTGATGCGTTGTGCAGACCGCACCACCCTCTGGAGAGCCTTGCGGTTGAGGGCGGTGCAGTTGCCGTACCAGGCGGTGATACAGCCCGATAGGATGCTCTCAATTGTGCATCTGCAAAAGTTTGTGAGTGTTTTAGGTGACAAGCCAAATTTCTTCAGCCTCCTGAGGTTGAAGAGGCGCTGTTGCGCCTTCTTCACCACGCTGTCTGTGTGGGTGGACCATTTCAGATTGTCTGTGATGTGTACGCAGAGGAACTTAAAACTTCCGACTTTCTCCACTACTGTCCCGTCGATGTAGATGGAAGGAGGGGGGGGTGCTCCCTCTGCTGCTTCCTGAAGTCCACGATCATCTCCTTGATTTGTTGACGTTGAGTGAGAGGTTATTTTCCTGACACCACACTCTAAGGCACCTCACCTCCTCCCTGTAAGCCGTCTCGTTGTTGTTGGTAATCAAGCCTACCACTGTAGTGTCATCTGCAAACTTGATGAATGAATTGGAAGCGTGCATGGCCACGCAGTCATGGGTAAATAGGGAGGACAGGAGAGGGCTGAGAATGTACACGCCCCAGTGTTGAGGACCAGCAGGGTGGAGATGTTGTTTCCTACCTTCACCACCTGGTGGCGGCCTGTCAGAAAATCCAGGACTCAGTTGCACAGGGCGGGGTTGAGACCCAGGGTCTATGGTATTAAATGCTGAGCTGTAGTCAATGAACAGCATTCTTACATAGGTATTCCTCTTATCCAGATGTTATAGGGCAGTGTGCAGTGTGATGGCGATTGCATCGTCAGTGGACCTATTGGGGTGGTAAGCAAATTGGAGTAGGTCTAGGGTATCAGGTAGGGTGGAGGTGAAATGCTCCTTGACTAGTCTCTCAAAGCACTTAATGATGACAGAAGTGAGTGCAACGGGGCGATAGTCATTTAGTTCAGTTACCTTAGCTTTCTTGGGAACAGGAACAATGGTAGCCGTCTTGAAGCATGTGGGGACAACAGACTGGGATAGGTATTGATTGAATATGTCCGTAAACACACCAGCCAGCTGGTCTGCGCATGCTCTGAGGACGCGTCTATGGATGTCCGAGGGTTAACACGTTTAAATGTTTTACTCACATTGGCCACGGAGAAGGCAAGCCCACAGGCTTTGGTAGTGGGCCGTGTCAGTGGCACTGTATTGTCCTCAAAGCGAGCAAAGAGGTTGTTTAATTTGTCTGGGAGCAAGACGTCGATGTCCGCGACGGGGCTGGTTTTCTTTTTGTAATCCATGATTGACTGTAGACCTGCCACATACGTCTCGTGTTTGAGCTGTTGAATTGCGACTCTACTTTGTCTCTATACTCACACTTTGCTTGTTTAATTGTCTTGCGGAGTGAATAGCTGCACTGTTTGTATTCGGTCATGTTTCCAGTCGCCTTGCCATGATTAATCGCGGTGGTTCGCGCTTTCAGTTTTACGCTAATGCTGCCATCAATCCACAGTTTCTGGTTAGGAAAGGTTTTAATAGTCACAGTGGGTACGACATCTCCAATGCACTTGCTAATGAACTTGCTCACCGAGTCAGCGTATACATCAATGTTGTTATCTGAGGCTATTCGGAACATATCCCAGTCCACGTGATCGAATCAGTCATGAAGCGTGAAATCTGATTGGTCAGACCAGCATTGGGCAGACCTGAGTATAAGCGTTTCCTGTTATAGTTGCTGTCTATAGGCTTGGAGCAACAAAATGGAGTCATGGTCAAATTTTCCGAAGGCAGGGATGGGGAGGGCTTTGTATGCATCGCGGAAGTTAGAGTAGCAATGATCCAGAATGCTTGCAGCCCGTGTCGCGCATTCGATATGCTGATAGAATTTAGGAAGTCTCGTTCTCAGGTTAGCTTTGTTAAAATCCCCGGCTACAATAAATGCAGCCTCAGGATGTATGGTCTCCAGTTTACATAGAGTCCAGTGAAGTTATTTCAGGGCTGACGAGGTATCTGCTTGGCGGTGGGGATATACACGGCTGTGACTATAATCAAAGAGAATTCTCTTGGAAGACAATGCGGTCGGCATTTGATTGTAAGGAATTATAGGTCAGGTGAACAAAAGGACTTAAGTTCCTGTATGTTGTTGTGATTACACCATGAGTCGTTAATCATAAGGCATTGTTAGGAATTTTGTTAATAAATAGTTAAAACAAATTCTAGCTTTAGATAAAACTATAACTAATTGAACTCTGCACGCCTGGTGAAAAGAGATTAGTGTTGTGGGTTATAAAATAAGCAGAAAGGGTCGTTAAACTATGGTTGAACTGACCCAACTTAGCCCTGAGATGCTGTGGGTAACTTTTTAGGTCTTCCATTATCTTGAGTTGTCAGCTAAAGTGGTAATAAATTATAGTGAGCCTTCAGGAGGATAGATTATATTGTGTGTCATGTGTGTGCGCTGAGAAGTTGGAATGAACTTTTGAACCTATTTTATATAGGCCAGGACGAGGAGATTTATTCTGTAAACTACGACGTCATATCTTGTATATAAACTGTTGGTTATGATCAAATGGGAGCGTGCTCCGAGAATAAATTCTATTATCAAATTTTAATAAGACTGTATCCTGTCTATTTTATGTTAATAAGTATCTTACAAATTCTTATAAATAGACAGATTGAATTTAATTAATGAGTACATTAGAGGAATAATTTAATTCCACTAACAGGCATACACCCCTGCCCTTATTCTTACCAGAGAGATGTTTGTTTCTGTCGGCGCGATGCATGAAGAAACCGGGTGGCTGTACCGACTCGGACAACATATCCCGAGTGAGCCATGTTTCCGTGAAACAGAGAATGTTGCAATCTCTGATGTTTCTCTGGAAGGCAACTCATGCCCTAATTTCGTCCACCTTGTTATCTAGAGATTGTACATTGGCGAGTAATATGCTCGGGACTGGTGGATGGTGTGCTCGCCTTCTGAGTCTGACCAGTAATCCGCTCCATCTGCCTCTCCTGCGGCAACCACGTTGTTTTGGGTCGGCCTCTGGGATAAGATCCCATGTCCAGGGTGGAGGTCTGAACAAAGGATCCGCTTCGGAAAGACATATTCCTGGTCGTAATGTTGGTAAATTGTCATCACTTTTATATCCAATAATTCTTCCCGGCTGTATGTAATAACACTTGAGATTTCCTGGGCTAACAATGTAAGAAATAATACATAAAATAATATATAAAAAAATAAAAAAATAACTGCATAGTTTCCTAAGGACCTGAAGCGAGGCGACTATCTCTGTCGGAGGCATCTTGCAACACACTGCGATGCTTTGATATGTGGAGAGATGAGTGATGAAAACTCCTGACTATCAGTGTGAATGCCAGGTAGAGGGTACCCCACTAGATGGAGGTCAAGATGAGATCACTAGTTCCTTGACCTTTGATCCTTACTATGTCCATTAAATTCAACTGAGAATCATGCCAAATCAACCAGCTAAACAATGCCATTTTTTCCAGTCTGGCTAGAGGGTCATTCCTAAACACTGTCTACAGCCCACTGCACCATTGGATTTAATTGAGCTCTGACTTAATCTAATGTCCGGTTCTCCAAGAGTTTGACCTCCTATGTCAGCAGAATTGGTTACACATGACCTTTCACTGCTGGCCTGATACTAATCAAGTTTGACTCGCCCTGCTCTACACTATCCCATGAATGAGGTTTAATTCATTCCCTGGCTCACAATGCATGAAATTATTTTTGCTTACAAACCATGAAATCTGGCGTGATGTTCACCCTTGACCTACTGAGCCAGTGGGTTCCTGTCATAAACCGTTCCAGCTGCCCGTCTATTTTTAGATGGATCAGACAGGGCAAGAGGGCTTAAAGAACCGTTTGCACAGCTCATTGGACAGTGCAGGCTTGCTGGAGCGGCAGAAGCCGCCACTTTAAATATTTGGCATATTACAAGGTACATTAGCCATTCTAACCTGCTGCCACCTGTATGCATCATCTGTCCCAGACTGCCTGCCTTCCCAGTCACACACTCCCATGGTGCTCGGAGGCAGACTGCAGGAAAGAGCCTCTTATCTCATCAGTACTAAATGAGAACACAAGCAGAGAACATGTTCATCAGCAGGAAAACTTTGGAAATCAGATAAGTTTAAAATCTATATTAAGATGGTATTTTGTGTATACAGTTGTATGTAAAGAATGTGTTATTTTGTGGATCTCTTATCATATGTCGTTATGCTGCTATTGTCCTTATACTCCACATTAGATTAACATCGTAGAAAAAAAGGTGCTATCTAGAACCTAAAAGGCTTATTCAGCTGTCCCCATAGGAGAACCCTTTGGAGAACCCTCTTTGCTTCCTGGTAGAACGATTTTGGTTCCAGGTAAAACCCTTTTGTTTTCCACATAGAACCACAAATTGTTCTCCTATGGGAACAGCCAAGGAAGCTTTATGGAACCCCTTTTTCTGAGAGTGTACTGTGGCACTTTAGTCAACGGTTTTTCAGCTTTGAACATGATGAGCTCTCTCTTCATGCAACAACAGACACATTGTTCTGCAGTCACACTGACAATGACAGTGTTTATGCTTAGCCAGGCTTCCATGCACCATCGGGTGCTAGCAGATGCTCGCGCCTCAAAGCTGTGATAGTAGTCTGAGGGGTAGTCCTAAAATCTCCCTCTCAGAAGCATCCCACAGATCCCCACTGCTTAGAAAGATAAAGAGAACACCCAGGCATTCAATACAAGACAGAGAAACACATCTTAGGGGGAAACTACATTGTATGCTTTGTGTTAAGGTCTGAATAATCAACCTGGTCTCAGAGTATTTCATATTATTCTGTACGCAAATCCGAGACACTCAATTTTGTATTATATGTTGCGTTTTGTATGGCTACATAAGACAGATGGTTACAACAGGAGGTTGGTGGCACCTTAATTGGGGAGAATGGGCTCATGGTAATGGCTGGAGTGGAATCAGTGGAATGGTATCAAATACATCAAACACATGGTTTCCATGTGTTTGATGCCATTCCATTCGCGTTGTTCCAGCCATTATTATGAGCCGTCCTCCCCCCAGCAATCTCCACTGATCGCTACTTAGGGCAAAAACAAAAGGAGGGTGGTTGGTCAAGGTGGATGGGTAGGCGTACAACGCGAATGTCTAGGAAACCAAAGGTTGCGAGTTTGAATCTCATGATGTACAACTTTAGAATTTTAGCTACTTTTTAACTACCTACTACTTTTTAGCTACTTTGCAACTACTTAGCATGTTAGCTAACCCTTCACCTAACCCTAACCTTAACCCTTTAATCTAACTTAACCCTAACCTTAAGACTAACCCCTAACCCTTAGCCTAGCTAACATTAGCGAGCTAGTTAACGTTAGCCACCTAGCTAGAATTCATAACATATCAAACATTTTGATCAATCGTAACATATAATATAAATTGTAATTCGTAACATATCATTCGAAATGTGTGATGGACAACCACAAATGAATACTTACCATAAGAAATGGTTCTCGGATTTACCTATAGTATAATACGAAATGCTTTGAGACTAGGTTGGAGTAATGCCTCAGTGTTGGTACATCAGCTCTTTTTTATGTAGCTGAGGGACATTAACATTTATCGATGTGAGCATGGATAATATCAAGGATGGCCTTTGACTGCCTCACTCTCAGACTCTCTGACCTTTCTAAAGGGCTCACTTCAATGTGGTCCATATTTTATGCGTTGGAGGGGGAAGGGATCAAAAACAGATTACATGGTATTCACTAGTATCCTCAGTACTAATACACTTTTCTGTCTCCTCATGGTTTCCTCATTGGAATCTTTTCGTGTAAAATGGTCTCCCTTTTTCATATACTTGTCTATAACAACTTACAAGAATTATTACGCTAGTGATTATGTCCCCCACAAATACAGTTTTCCACTTCATTGGGACTGTTCTTACCATAGGGTAGTTGATGTAAAAGTTTTGAAGTTAGATAGGGATCCCTGCATCCCCTTTCATCTCATCCTCAAAGTGCCCTTTTACACTAGAGAACTTGTGTTCTAAATGTAAAAGTTGTGGGATGGGGGAAGCATGAGGAGGCTCTTCCACCCCCTCAATGTTTCCACTAGCCCTTTCTAATTCTGTATACTGCACCACCTGCCCCAACATTAATAAAATATTGTGTCCTCTCTCTCTCTCTCTCTCTCTCATCAAAAATGTATCCAATGCTCCATATTTCCACCCACATTGATGTGATGGGACTACGGTTCTAAGAATCAAAGCGAGACAGACATATTGATGGTTCCTTATGTCATGACGTGGCCCTTTCTGGATATAGAGCGTGGCATCCCCCTCTCTCCTCTCCTACACCCAGGTTCTGTTATCTCAGGTCGTAAATTCCTGGAGGAGACTCTCTCCTCCTGGCCACGCAGTATAGAGAGAGAGAGTTTCACAGTAGAACAAAGGAACAAAGGAACTTCTTCTACATCACAGAACTTGAGAACTAAACAATATCCATGTTTTGGGGAATATGTAAACGGTCGGTGGAGAAGCCAGCTACGAACCGGTCCGTTTTGTTTCATGTTTGTGAAAGACAATACAGCCACATTACCATAACTCTGTTTATACAGGAGCCTCCGTTATGAGGTTTGTGTCTAATTATTGTATAAAATGAATGAGTAAAGATGAAACTATTTGTGAAATGATGTAATGATGTTAATGTGAGAGAATTGTCTTCCCTTTAAAGTTGCGAATCCCACTAAGTCATTGGCCCACCCCCATGAACACAGACATGATCTGGCTCAAGGGACAGCCCTTTTCTACTGTTCCAAATAAAAACCCCACCTGAAGAAATCCTCCCCAGACCATGCGCACCTCGATCACCAAGGGGGCAAAGGTTGGAGTAGAGACCATAAAAACCTCAGTATAAGCTAAGGTTGCAATGGTTGTTGAATTCCTAACCATACCACGTCGAGCATTGGCTACACGGGTGGATAAATTCTGAGACTATCGATCCCAACAGAATAAGAGCAAATGTTCGATACTAATTACTAGTCTGCAGCTAGAAATTATGTCGACCTGGAATGCGAAGACCGACATCCGCCGAAACATCTATCTATAAGAACATTTCTGAGTGGTACTCTGAAGTATCCATTCTAACCACAAAAGACTCCAGGGAAGCAGAGAGTCGCTAGGATGAACTTTCCAACAGAAAGACGAACGATTCCAACAGAGATCATGACGACACAGTGAGCGGAAATATATATTGATTGTAATTATTCCCGACCGAGTGAGCGTTCATGTGCAAAGGATTAGCATTTCAATTAATATAATTATCAACTGTGTAGTGACTCTTGTAATTCCCGTCCTTCTCAGTCCACACCCACTTCCATTTGTCCACCAAGCCGTCATATCAGTCCACGCCCACTAGGGAACCTCCCCTATCATTTCATTGCAACCATATCTACTGTTTGTTTGTTTATGCATTTCTGTGATTATTTAGTTAGTTAGTAAATAAATGATTAAGACAATTGGTGTATGGATGATTCAGAGTAAAGGCTGGGTTTGTGCAGATAACCAAAAATGTACAACGTTTGGAATGAGTCTAACGTGAGGTAAAGAATAATTCATTAATTTGAAGACTAATTAATCAGATATTAAAATATCTGAAGAGTTATATTAGGAAAATTATAACTTTGTAATCTGAAGATTTTCCTTGGTGCCCGACTTCCTAGTTAATTATATTTACATGATTAGTTTAATCACGTAATAATAATTACAGAGAATTGATTTGATAAAATAACAGTCTTCAATTTAGTGATGCCAAAGACACTACACTTATTTATTGACATTTTGAAGTCATGATAGGGTTAGACTGATAAGACCAGATTTATTTTCGATGTTCAAGTTTTTTGTGAACCATGTCAAACTGAAGGATCAAGGAGAGTTTAATTTAGGTTAGTTAGAAATAGGTTAGTTCCCTACTTCTACTCTGCCTCAAGGTCTAGTGTTTAACTTCAAAGTGAACACTAGGAGAGCTAGCTCACAGAGCACCAAACTTTTACCCAGTTCATACCCTTTACCTAAGGATACCATTTTAGTCCAGGGGCATTAATTAAATCCATTGATAAGCAGAGTGAATTTGATGAGCAGCTTATCCAAATCTAAAGACATGTAAGAGTTGATCAATAGGGGGGCCATTGCCACTAAAGATTACTTTGAGAGGAGCGGAATCTGGCTCAAATGACCATACATTGGCTGGTGGAAGGGATACAAAAAGTATTTAAGTAGGTATAGCTGATTTAATGTCTGGTAAGCGTTAGACAGAAATATGTGATTACCTTGACTTGCCCTTGATATCCACTTCCTCTGAATCCACTCAGTCACATAATATCCAGACTAATGAAATAGATTTGTTATCTCAAGGGCAAGAGAGAATGTGATTTCTTGAAATACGGTGTATATTGGTGTGAAATAAGCTGTGTCTAAATACAGTCATAAATATAATTATCCTTGAAAATAGAGTAATCTCTTTTACCATGTTGTTATTTTGAAACTTTTACAATTTCAGGGCAAATGGGCTGTGGCTATGTTTTACGAAATTATCATAATTTCTCATTACTGTTTCTGCATGCTATTCCATCCATGGAAAAGCTGTGAGATTTGTGAAAATAATAGGAGAATAGTCCACAGTGTGTAAATGTAGTATTCAACTATGATAGAGGGGGGAATGTATTGATTATTTTTTAGATTTTTTGTTTAGTGTTTTTTCACATTGTAATTTTCATACCACAGAAATTAATTGTCTGTTGTCATGACTTCCCTCCTGGGTGAGGATCAGAGAAAGGCCCCCCCTCTCTCCCACCAGAGAGGAGGGGGGGAAAAGGGGTGAAGTTGGCCGTTTTATGATGGTCGTCAATTCCTTGCAGAAACTTTCTCTTCACTGCCATGGAGTATTGCGGGAGAGAACCTCTGGGGAACAAATACTTTCTTCCCGACAAAACTCCATCATCCAAAAGTGGAGAATGAAACAATATTTCAGTAGAACAACATAACTGTATCTCTGAATGTATATATTTACCAGTTATCAGATTTACATCTAAATGTTGTGGAACTTATATGATTAAATATGAACCTATTTGTGAGAAGATTAAATGTGATCTTAGCCTTCTAAATGATGAAATGGTTTTTCATATAAAGTTTATCCAGTCAGTAACCACGCCCATGTGAGCACAGACATTATGCCAAACATAATGGAACCGTCCTTTTGCCAGAGAGTATAAAAGGACTCCTAACAACATTTATATCAGATCAGTATACGTGCAGCGCCAGCTGAATATGTTGCAAATGGTTTAAAAACTACAAGAGGAGACCATGCAGGAGGACGGTGTTGAACCGGACGTCATGAATGGTTAGACTCTACCTTAGACCAGTGTAACAGACAGCGTGAGCTGAAATGTACGAAATGGTTAGAAACTCTGAAACTCTCTCTCTCGAAGAAGAAGAACAAGACTACACAGGAACATTCAGTCTGCAGCTGTTTAAGTACTTTAGTCGAGTAAACTCGACCAAAGACGTGAAGAAAAGAACAATTTACTCTCACCACTATAGATACCTCTATTCTAATGAACAGAGCCCGCTGAACAATGCGGGATAGACCTCTGTAAGATCCATTCTAACAGACACTCCGAGATAGAGAAGCTACAGCTACAAAATACATTGTGATCTCTAGGGGACAAACCAGAGACTTCTGTCGAACTACTCTCCACAGACGGACCGGCGATTTCAACAGAGACAACAACATACACGTAAATATGTACATTGCAATTCTTTCGAATGAGCGGACGTTCATGTGCAATGTATTCACATTTCCATGTGCATAGTTACCAGCTGTATGTACGATAGTTGAATTCCTTTGTCTCTCCCTTTCCCTCTCTTTTGAATCTGCCATTTTGTGTAACAAGCTGTCATATTGGTTTAGTCCACTAGGGACTTTTCATTGTATCATGTTAGTAACCAATGTATAATCTATCCTATGTGTTTGTTTATATATTTCTGTGTGATTAATTAGTTAGTTAGTAAATAAATAATTAAGCCTATTTGTATATCGCTGATTTATCAATTATGCTAGGGTTCGTGCAGATATCTAACATTTTGCGACATTCAGAATGAGACTGATAAGGTAACAACTAGCAAATGATTGATGGATGATGGCTATGATATCGAGATATTCTGATCGATATTTGAGTCAATTCGGGAAACGGTAACTCGTTAAATAAACTTTTCCTGTGGTGCCCCAGATTACTACTTAATTGATTGCTATATGATTAATTGAATCGCATAATAATTGAATGTGTTATGTAATTATTCAATGAATAGCCATCATCGCATTAATGATAGTCACGACACGACACTGTTTTAACTCCAAAATGTCACCCATTTGAATCATCAGTTGACCCTTTGCTAAGCCCCACCCCCCTTGGTTACTGTTGCTGTCAGACAACATTTTCCCGGTAAGCTCAATTCACCACTCAAACCACTGGTGACATCAACTCACATTGATCTCAAACTGTGTTTTTAATACACAATAAAATTAAACAAAGACTCATATTCTTATGTTGACATTAGATGAGAGTTGTATTCATAACCTAGCTAGCTAACATACATTTAGAGAAAACAAGTTATATTAATTGGCTAGCTAGCGTTAGCAATGTTTGGTGGTGAATGAGACTCAGAGCTAACTAACCAGCTGAGCTAGCAAGCAATGTAACAAAAGTATGTCATGACATGGCCCTTTTTGGGTATAGCTAGTGGCTTCCCCCTCTCTCTCTCACCTACAACCAGGTTCTGTTATCTCAGGTCGTAAATTCCTGGAGGAGACTCTCTCCCCCTGGCCATGCAGTAAGAGACACATAGAGAGAACAAAGGATTTCACATGGCGAACTCCTAAATCCCCAAAATAGGGATTTGATACAAAATGTCCACTTGTGAGAAGGTGGGAATGGTCCGTGGACACTTAAGGGATGGGTATGACGAGTGTGTTTCATTAGGTGACCTCAGAGAGGACAGGAAACACACATGACTATATCTCTGAATATGGACATTTCTCAATTATGGTGTTTGCATCTAATTCTTGTATAAAATGAATGAGTAAAGATGAAACTATTTTGAAATGATGTAATATGATGTTAAACCTTTAATGTCAAAGAACTGTATTCCCTTTAAAGTTTAACTAAGTCATTGGCCCGCCACCGAAGCACAGACATGATCTGGCGTCATGGAACAGCCCCTTTCTACTGTTACGAATAAAACCCCTCCTGAGGAAATCCTAGTCTGCAGCTAGAAATTATGTCAACCTGGGATGCGAAGACCGACAACCGCCGAAACATCTATTCTATAAGAACATTTCTGAATGGTACTCTGAGGTATCCATTCTAACCACGAAAGACTTCAGGGAAGCAGAGAGAGAGATGCTCAGATTAACTTTCCAACAGAAGGACTGACGATTCCAACAGAGATCACGATGACACACTGGGCGTGAATATATATTGATTGCAATTATTCCCGAATGAGTGAGCGTTCATGTGCAAAGGATTAGCATTTCAATGAATATAATTATCAACTGTGTAGTGACTCTTTTTGTCTTTCCCGCCCTTCTCAGTCCACACCCACTTCCATTTGTCCACCAAGCCGTCATATCGGCTTTGCCCACTAGGGAACCTCCCCTATCATTTCTTTGTAACCATATCTACTGTTTGTTTGTTTATGCATTTCTGTGATTTATTTAGTTAGTTAGTAAATAAATGATTAAGAGAATTGATGTATGGATGATTCAGAGTAAAGGCTGGGTTTGTGCAGATAACCAAAAATATACAATGTTTGGAATGAGTCTAAGGTGAGGTAAAGAATAATTCATTAATTAGAAGACAAATAATTAGTTATTGATCAGATATTAAAATATCTGAAGAGTTATATTAGGAAAATTAAACTTTGTAATCTGAAGATTTTCCTTGGTGCCCCGACTTCCTAGTTAATTACATTTACATGATTAGCTTAATCACGTAATAATAATTACAGAGAATTGATTTGATAAAATAACAGTCTTCACTTTAATGATGCCAAAGACACGACAAGTATAATTTTGCATTCAAGAAATACTCCAACAAACTGCATTTCAGGAATCACAGTACTAAGTACCCCTGGTGAACTGTTCATTTATTTAGCCATTTAAACAAGAATGACTGCCCCCTCTTATTGAAGCCACGGAAGTTCAAGGCCGCAGAAAACAGGATCCCCATTATTTCACATTATAGTGAATGGAATGGATTTTTTTTTTTTTCTGCTCGCAATCTTCGTGTAAGTCTAAAAAAAATGTAAGACAATCATGGTACCAATAATTGCGTCTAATACACCAGATGTATGGCCTTGAACAAATGATTTTAAAATCGCACACATAAAAAGTTATAAGGTTCATTTAGTCGGTAATGACAGCCTGCAGCACCCCGGTCAGCCTTCAATTTGAGTTAGAGCAGCACTGAGCTAGACTGCAATGTCACTTCCTGGAGTAGCTCAAACTGCACATGTTATGTCTCCATGAGACGCCATCTCAACCGACTTCCTTTGGCTTCAATGCACTATTGAGTCTTCACATAAGAATGAATGGTGTCAAGTGATCAATGGCTTTGTCCATTCGTTGATACGGGTATTGGACAATTGTCATTTCAGATACAGCAGAACCCTGAGTAATTGTCCTTATTGGCTAGTACCCAGCAGCACCCCACTCTGCCTACCAATGAGCCTGATCCCTATTGATAGTGATTAGATGTTCTTTGGTATTGTCTAGAAGGGATACAGCTTTTGTTAAAATTGACTTTTCGTAGCAGGTTTAGGAGAACCTATGCAGCAGGTTAGAATAATTAACGTAGCAGGTTAGGAAAGGGGTTAGGGACAGGATCTACTTTCGACATACATTTGACAAAAGCTGTATCCCATCTAGACATTACCTTGTTGCATTTGATTCTCTGCCACACTGCAGCACAGGGTGGGAGGGGCTGACAGCTGAGAGAGGTCACCGGGAGGACCAATCATGGCAGGGCATCTTAAATGGGGGCCCAAGTGCAAGGCTAGAGATGTTGACTCATCCTCATCAATATGCGTGACATCATTTTTGGCTGTGTGTTTGTGCTGATGAAGGCATACTAAATCCTCTGGTGACGTCAAGGTCATGTGCAGCGTGCAGGCAGGAGATGTATGGAAACAGTGCTCTCATTACTGTCAGTGTTCCCTGATGGTATAGAGGTCCGGACACTCTCTCCCTCGGTGAAAACTGGCCAGATCTACTGTACAGGGACATTCATTCACTTTGTGGTTTAGTTAAGTAATAAATCTGTCATAATAATTTGTCTTTTTTTATGTGTATGTAACTGTCAATCAGTGCTTTCCTTTGCTTAAATTAATGCTTGAAAAATAATCCCTGAAATAATGCTTATGCAATAGAAAGTGTTGACCAAAAAAACCTTTTTTCCCACCTCCCACAAACGGGGCGGCAGGTAGCCCAGCGGTTAGAACCGGAAGATTGCAAGATTAAATCCCCAAGGTGACAAGTTAAAAATCTGTTGCTCTGCCCCTGAACAAGGCAGTTAACCCACTAGGGTTAACTGCCTTGTTCCTAGGCCATCATTGTAAAACAGTGGTGGGCCGTCAGGGCCAGCAAGGCCTTCTCTGCTGGCCTAAACATCATCAGAATATATATATTTTTTTAAATATATTTTCCCACAAATATGTATTAAATTATTCCCCAGAGTAAGAGTTATACTCTTCATTTCATAGCTTTCCTCTTGGTTGCACTGCTTCCAGCCCCAGGAGGACTGGTCTTTATGTTAAATCTTTTATCCAATCATATTCAGCCATCATGTGTTGCCAGGGGTCTAAAATCTGCCCTCAGGCCTTCAGAATCAACAGTGCGGGCGCTTGTAGCTTAAAGTGAATGGAAATGAAAATTTAGTGTCAACCAATCAGCTTTAGAGTTGGCTATTGTACGCCTGCTGGCTGGCTCCAGTGTTACACAGGAGCCAGCTAGCAGGCGTAGTGCGTGCACGTCTTTTGATTGGATTACCAATATTGAGAGGCAGGTCCTATGGGCAGGTCTATGCAGAACTAGGAAACTGAATTTGATAAACGGATTAATTCGCGTACTACTAAGCTGTTTTTTCAATCCACAATGGCGGAAGGAGGAGAAGATATCGATTTGGTCGAGGATATAATTATAACGCCATTCTCAAGACGAACTTTTCAAGAAAAGTTAGACATTGTAAGGAGAGGTCGCCCGACGCTGACGTCTAAATGTATAGTGTCTAGAGCCATGGCATCATAATGATGGTAATAAGAGGTGGATTAATTCGGGTGGGACTGTGTAGGACCTCACTGAAGGCCCAGGCCCCAGGCCCACGGCACGCCACTGTTGTAAAATAAGAATTGGTTCTTAACTGACTTGCCTAGTTAAATAAAGGTAAAATAAAAAAACAGATGCACTTGGAGTGAAAACACCAGTGAGTCAAAAAATGTGATTGATTGATTGCCTTGTCTTTTCCACTTTCTTTACAGTGTACACAGCAATTAGTTAGCCTTTGAGAGAGGCTATGTTCACACAGGCAGGCCAATTCTGATATTTTTTCACTAATTGGTCTTTTGACCAATCATATCAGATTTGTACAGAGCTCATCAGATTGGTCAAAATACCAATTAGTGAAAAAAATATCAGAATTCAGCTGCCTGTCTAAATGCAGCCAATGTGGCCTCTGTTGACTGACTGATGCTGAACATATAATGGCCTCTTGCTGATCACGTTGTACCTCTCTCAGTGACACTATTAGCTATCTCAGATAACCCTCAAATGACTTCTGAAATGCCTCCCTTCTCTACAGAAGCCCTGCATCCCCTGATGTGTACATACTCCACTGATTGATGGTATTAAGAGTGTGTGTGTTTGTGCTTCAGCAGTGATGGACGCCCCTGTTGTGATGGTTTCTGATCAACGTGCACTGAGAAAGATAGTGCATGCACTCAGGACAAGCCATCTTGTACCCCCCTACGTAGAGGCGGGATGGACATTACCTCACTCACCACTGAACAATACTCTCACATTTAGTCTGGGAATGATGACCTTTATTGGTTCATAAACCAATAGTCTTCACAATGGAATTACGGTATATTGCACTGGATGGCCAAACTGCTGTGATGAATAATACTGTTTTGCATTTGTTTGAAATTGCTTTAGTTTTAGTTTTCTGTTATCACTGAGCTTAGATACTGTGCTGTATAGACTACCCTACTGTATGTCCTTGTTTAGGATCCAATGTCCGTAGTTCAACGACTAGGTCACCCACTAATGAAAAAGAGATTAATGATGCAAATTATCGGTTAAACCCTCCCTCCAGAGGATGGCATAGAGAGGGTAATAGAAAGTCCTCCATATACACTATTTCTATGAACCGTACACAGCATCTCTAGCGGCGATCCTTAGAAGTACCCAGAGATGGGTCAGAGCCAACGGTATGGGGAGCCAGAGACACTTGCTGCCCGGAAATGGGATAAATAGGCCCATGATGGCTTTTTTATTGCAGTTTTATCTGCCCATGATTGAGTCAAGATGACAATTAGGATTCTGGACATGTTCTAATTTATCCCCAACATTGATTTTCTTGAAAACATCCATCTCCACTGGCAGGATTGGTTTGGTGCAGAGTGGAATATCATATGGGAATGTTATCTGAGTATTGTAGCCTAAAGAGACTGAGTAGGATGAAATTGTGTCCTAGGCACTGATTTAAGGCTAGTTTCATCCTAATCCAAATACAGCCTAAAATAGGATTTGGAGATGGTAAACTGATCCTAGATCTGTGTTGAAGGGCAAGCTCTACCTGAAGCATGTGGTCCTCACCTTCGATCCAAGTTATGCAGAAACAAATTTTGAAGTGTCTTTACAATGTGATGTGTTTTTGTTAGTTTTAGTACACAGTGGCAGAGATGTGGACTCGAGTCACAAACTTGGCGACTTGATTTAGAAAAAAAACAACACTTGCCACTTGACTGCGACTTGAGCATCTATGACTTGTGATTTAATAACTTGGACTCGATCTGTATGACTCAAGAGACTCGATTTGCCATCTCGCGCACTGTGTAAGCCTATGTACCGGATTCATATCGGAGCGCTGCAAGTTCTGTGCGTTCTGTTCCTTGTTTGAAAAATCTGATTCACGGAAATCACAGGTTGCACAGGCAAACCACATCATCTTCTAGCAAAGCGTACTGCTCCACTGTCCTCTGGTATTTATTTAGCAAACGTGATAACACATCACATACTGTACACAAGCAAGAACTCTTCGCAGAAATGTTGCAGCAGCCTACATCTAAACTGCATGGGAAGAAAACAAGACAATTTCTCAGTCTGATCAACTAGGCTACAGATAACAACCTCAGCCAGCAGCTGCATAGGCTACAGCTAATGCTCCATGTCCCCTCTTGCCCTCTGACCAGGGATATGTAGCCAATTTATAGTCCACTTATTTGTGTTAGGAGAAAATGTGAATGTGCTCAAATTTGGTTTGGGCTACATTCAAACTTGGCCTGGTTGGCAAGGCTACCTTGACCTTTTCAATCCAAAATTATTAACCTAACTGAATCAAACAACACAATACCGATTACAGTGGTGGAAAAAGTATGCAATTGTCATACTTGAGTAAAAGTAAAGATACTGTCACGACCGTCGTAGGGAGGAGACCAAGGTGCAGCGTTATTAGCGTACATTCTTCTTTATGTAAAGAATGAACACTGAACAAAACGAACAAAGTAACAAAACGAACCATGAAGCTAATATGGATAGTGCAGACAGGCAACTAAACATAGAAAAATAACCCACAAAACCAAAAGGGAAAATGGCTACCTAAATATGATCCCCAATCAGAGACAACGATAAACAGCTGCCTCTGATTGGGAACCATATCAGGCCACCATAAACATACAAATTACCTAGACCTACAAAACCCCTAGACATACAAAAACCCTAGACAATACAAAAACTAGCATACCCATCCTCGTCACACCCTGACCAAACAAAAAAATAAAGAAAACAGAGATATCTAAGGTCAGAGCGTGACAGTACCCACCCCCAAAGGTGCGAACTCCCTACCGCAAACCTGAACTTATAGGGGAGGGTCCGGGTGGGCATCTACCCTCGGTGGCGGCTCTGGTTCTGGACGCCGCCCCCCCTCTTTACACTGATCCCTCCGCCTATGTAGATCCGGACCGTGGATCATCGCCGGAGGCTCTGGACTGCGGATCATCGCCGGAGGCCCTGAACCGGGTACCCTCGCTGGAGACCCCGGGCTGTGGACTGTCGCTGGAGACCCCGGGCTGGGGACCGTCGCTGGAGGCTCCGGACTGGGGATCGTCGCTGGAGGCTTCGGACTGTAGCCCGTCGTAGGAGGTTCCGGACTGTGGCCCGTCGTTGGAGGTTCCGGACTGTGGCCCGTCGTTGGAGGTTCCGGACTATGGCCGGACTGGGTACTGCCGCCGTCGCTGGAGACCCCGGGCCGGGGACCGTCGCTGGAGACCCCGGCCTGGGGACCGTCGCTGGAGACCCCGGGCTGGGGACCGTCGCTGGAGACCCCGGACTGGGGACCGTCGCTGGAGACCCCGGGCTGGGGACCGTCGCTGGAGACCCCGGACTGGGGACCGTCACTGGAGACCCCAGGCTGGGGACCGTCGCTGGAGACCCCGGACTGGGTACTGTCGCCGGAAGCTCTGGACTGGGTACTGTCGCCGGAAGCCCTGGACTGGGTACTGTCGCTGGAAGCTCTGGACTGGGTACTGTCGCCGGAAGCTCTGGACTATGGAAGCACCCTGGAAGCCTGATGCGTGGTGCCGGAACTGGTGGTAGAGGGATGAGGACACGCACCTCAGGGCGAGTGCGGGGAAGAGGCACAGGCCGTACTGGACTGTGGAAGCGCACTGGAAGCCTGATGCGTGGTGCCGGAACTGGTGGTACCGGGCTGAGGACACGCACCTCAGGGCGAGTGCGGGGAAGAGGCACAGGCCGTACTGGACTGCGGAAGCGCACTGGAGGCCTGATGCGTGGTGCTGGGACTGCTGGTTCCGGGCTGAGGACACGCACCTCAGGGCGAGTGCGGGGAGCAGGAACAGGACGTACTGGACTCTGGAAGCGCACTGTAGGCCTGGTGCGTGGTGCCGGCACTGGTGGTACCGGGCTGGGGACACGCATCGCAGGGCGAGTGCGAGGAGGAGGCACAGGATACACTGGGCCGTGGAGACGCATTGGAGATCTGGAACGTAGAGCTGGCTCAATGCGTCCTGGCTGAATGCCCATTCTAGCCCGATAAATGCGAGGAGCAGGAATAGAGCGCACCGGGCTATGAATGGGAACTGGAGACACTGTGCGCATTTCTGCAAAATACGGTGCCTGACCAGTCACACGCTCCCCACGGTAAGCACGAGGAGTTGGCTCATGTCTCCAACCTGACTCAGCCAATCTCCTCGTGTGCCCCCACCAAAACAATTCTTGGGGCTGCCTCTCGTGCTTGCATTGTTTGTATTTCTCCTCATAATATCGCCGTTCCGCTTTTGCTGCTTCAATTTCTTTCTTCGGAAGGCGATACTCCCCAGCCTGCGTCCAGGGTCCTGCTCCATCCAGTATCTCCTCCCAGGTCCATTTCTCCATTAAACGCTACTCCTCCTTTTCACGCTGATTGGTCCTTTTGTGGTGGGTTCTTCTGTCACGATCGTCGTCGGGAGGAGACCATGGCGCAGCGTGATAAGCGTACATTCTTCTTTATTTAAAGAATGAACACTGAACAAAACTAACAGAATAACAAAACGAACCGTGAAGCTAATATGGCTACTGCAGACAGGCAACTAAACATAGAATAAGAACCCACAAAACCAAAAGGGAAAATGGCAACCTAAATATAGAATAACAACAATAAACAGCTGCCTCTGATTGGGAACCAATTCAGGCCACCATAGACATACATATGCCTAGACTTACCAACACCCCTAGACATACAAAAAACCCTAGATAATACAAAACAAGCATACCCACCCTCGTCACACACAGATACCTTAATAGACAATGACTCAAGTAAAAGTGAAAGTCACCCAGTAAACTACTACTTGAGTAAAAGTCTAAAAGTATTTGGTTTTAAATATACTTAAGACTCAAAAGTACACACCAACACTCAGAGATGACCAGGGATTTTCTCTTGATAAGTGTGTGAATTGGACCATTTTCCTGTCCTGCTAAGAATTCAAAACGTAACGGGTACTTTTGGGTGTAAGGGAAAATGTATGGAGTAAAAAGTACATTATTTTTTTAGGAATGTGGTTGAGTAAAAATTGTCAAAAATATAAATAATAATGTAAAGTACAGAAACCCAAAAAAACGACTTAACTAGTACATTAAAGTATTTTTACTTAAGTATTATACACCACTGGTGAGGTGCTTTTTAATTGCAGTTGCAAAGGCCTATACAATGCAAACCTCCATAAAGCAAGCACAGCACTGTGAGTACTAGAGTGCAATTGCAACGGTTGTGTCTGTGTAAAGGAATGTCAAATTTTAAAATCAAATTCATATTAACAAGTACAAGGTTGCTGAAGTCTGACATAGTTTTCAACCTCCATAGGGCCAGGAGTTTTTTTCTTCAGAATTTCTTTAAAAACATTGGACCTGTTTAGAAAATATCTCTATATCTAGGTGGCAGGTAGCCTAGTGATTAAGGGCATTGGAACAGTAACCAAAATGTAATGGTTTGAATCCCTGAGCCAACTAGGTGAAATATCTGTTGGTTTGCTCTTGAGTAAGGCACTTAACCCTAATTGCTACTGTAAGTCGATCTGGATCAGAGTGTATGCTAAATGACTAAAATGTAAATCTGTTCACATTTTATTTTATTAAGGATCCCCATTAGCTAATGCCAAGGCAGCAGCTACTCTTCCTGGGGTCCAGCAACATTAAGACAGTTCCTCTACAGTTTAAAATATTACATGACATTACATTTCATAACACTACATTTAGTGTGTTCCCTCAGGCCACTAGTCCACTGTCACATATTTACAATACAACATCCATGCGTACGTCTGTGTAGAGTGCGTTTCTTTTCATGCCCTTATATTTACCTTTTTACAACTACTAATGAATCACTGTCAGACCCTATAGGGTCCTGATTCATACCTGGTTAGTTTACCAGATTAGGAAAACTCCGGGCCCCAGGGAAAATAATTTGCCCCACCACTCTGGGACCTGTGGGGCCACCTATGCGTCAGGGCTTCATTGGTCCCAAAAATCATTGCTTTCAGTTTCAAAGACTATGTGGTTGTGGGGGGAAAAGGGATGCAGTTTGTAAAACGTGCGTCCAAAATCAAGGATGCATCGCAATTGCAATGAAATAGACATAAAACAGTTAACCATTGACTTGAAGACTAGATCCTTAAATTAGGGACTTGTGACTTGACTCGACCTGAGCTGTGGAACTTGGGACTTTACTTGAGACTTACCCATTATTACATGGGACTTACACTTGACTCGAAATACGAAGGTTAAGACTTGAAACTTGCTTAGGACTTGCAAAATGGTGACTTGGTCCCATCTCTGCACAGTGGTGAGGCATCATAATAGATGTATGGCCACCTAATGTAAAAACATCTCGAAGCCACAATGTCATCATCAATCACAATGAAGGTACATGCTTGTCACCAGAGCTCAAATCACAACTGACATGTTGACAGTGGCTCACTGTATTTATTGATCAGCAGAGATGACAAGTTTGTCACATGGCTGTCGCTGTCGTCTGAAATTAACCTCTCGTAGTTTCACCTGCACAGTCATTATAAACTAAAAAATAAGCGTGTGACAATTCCCCTCAAGTTTCGGGTGAGTTTTTGCATGGTTTTAATAACGTAATAAATCAATATTTCAGCCGTGGCCTTGCTCTTGGCAATGTCATCTATCAATAGCCAGGGTTTAACTAGAAATGGCATAACTGTAATGGCATAATGAGATGTGTGAGGCCAGGACCCTCTACTGTACCGTACTGTAATGAGAAATGTCCGATCCAAAGCACCTAGCCTGGTCACCGACAGACCTTCACCTACACAGGACAGCCATCTGCACCACGCTGTATGTGCTGATGTAGCATATTAGAAACATCGGCTAAAAATAAGTAGGATGATCAAGTTACTATTGACTATGTCCAGTACAGTAGGCCCACAGGTGTAACAATAGTGTGTGATGTGAGTGAAACTACTGTATGTTGATGTAACTCCGTTTAAACATCAGCCCGAAATTCACACTCTTCATGGATCAAGTCACTGTAGTAGAGTATACATAGAACACCTTGTGAGGTTTAACAATGGACTATTTGATGTTGGAAATATCAGCAGCTGGCTGCCTCTGAAGGGTATTTCCCTTGCTTGCTGTGTCAGGGGAATGTTCAGGTGCATTTTCAAAGGACCCAACATTATCTTGGCGGTTATGATCAAGGACTTCGCTATAATGGTGTTCATCATTACCAACTTTCTGCTCTGTTGCCTAGAACTACAGCAGTTACACTTATTTTCCAATTAGATGAATAGGAGTAGGAGCGACCTTCGACTCCACTCCTCCTCAATCTGGTCTCATACCACCCATTAGCAACGGTTAGATCTCTGCTAGGGGAACACTACTGTTGTTTTGGAGTTTAATAATCAGCATCATTGGCTGCAATTACAGAACACTTTCTTGGAAAGTCTGCCATCCCTATTTTGATTATCTCCCAAGAGTTATCAGGTGAGGGGTTCCAAGAGCCTCTTTCAGCCACTCTAGCAAAGAAAGGCATTATTTCCTGAGTGAAGTTAATGGAGATAATTTAAATGAGTGGTGGACTGATGATTCAGTACAGATTGAAGTAATGTTGGAGATGATTTGTCATGTGCCCTGAACGATTAACCTCCACAATGCGAATCTATCACACCGCTAGGCTCGCACCATGCTGCTGTAGCTTGTGTGTGTGTGTGTGTGTGTGTGTGTGTGTGTGTGTGTGTGTGTGTGTGTGTGTGTGTGTGTGTGTGTGTGTGTGTGTGTGTGTGTGTGTGTGTGTGTGTGTGTGTGTGTGTGTGGGGGGGGGATTGTTCATGAATTGTATGATAACGTAATTGAGAAAAGCAACCGGTGTGAATAGAGAGATACATCTCATTCTCCAGCCTATGACTGAGTAAATGACTGGCATGAATGGTTTGTGTTATAGACACTCAGACAACCATGTCATTGTGTTTTACATCTATGTGTTCCTTATTAATAGAGCTGGGAAATTCACTGGATGGATGCCCATGAAATCCAAAATGAAGAAAGGGCCTGCTCTCATAGGTGAGTGTGTGTGTGTGCATGCGCTCATCTGCGTATGTCTGTTTGACGGTAGGTCTGATGCTAACACCTGTGAAGTCCTAAAGCTCCTGAAACTCTTGTCTTGTGCTGGGATGTACAGCAGCTCCATGAAGCAGATGAATCAGCCCACCAGTGGAGTCTATGGGGACCCATCAAGCTGCTCCTGGTTGGGAAGGACATGAGCGAGCACAGTAGCACCCGAGGCTACAACGTAAAGACAAGAGAGGAAACACGTTCTGCAGGAGCAACAACAAAGCATTTTAATGTACAAAAGCAAATTAAGTCAGTCACGTGATGTGGACCTCAAATGGAAGACAGTAGGCTAATATGTGTCATTCGGCAGCGAAAAGTGTCATTTGAGGACAAGGTGCTCGTCTGCGTAAAGGGATTACAAAGCACTGGGCTGGTAGCTAAATGAAAGAGTTGTGTTAATCAGGCGCTTTATGGGATTCAGCCCATTCACAGCCCCAGTCCCATAACTCCAGTAGAATTAGATCTGTGGTCCACAGAGACTACCATCAGCTGTGTGTGTCACATTCATAACACACAGAACACAATGAGAGAGTGTGTGTGAGTCTGTGTGTGTGTATGTGCATGTGCGTGTGTGTGCGCATGTGTGTGCCTGCCTGCCCATGTGAGTGTGTGTGTGCATGCATCAGTCTCATTGTGAACCATGTTGAAGTGCATAGGGAGGCCACTCGGTATCAATCCTGTGCATGTGAATGAGGCAATGACAGCTGGGCGATAATACGATTCCACACCGGCACAACCAGTCTCTATGGTAACCATATGCCACTATTGTAACAACACTGTTTGTGTATGTAGACTACATCATAGCATGCAAAGGCCTCATCATATATATCGAGATTCGTTCAAGAACAGTTTGGGGAAATTGCTAAATGCCAGAGCGACTCCAAAAGAGGAAAAAGTAGGTTGCTCTCAGTTTAGCTCATTGGGGCTGTTCATTTGGATAATCCCCAGCTAAATCATAGGAGAATCAGCCCTTAACACACCTCCGTGCTTCTCATGAAAAAGAGTGGAAAAAAACAGATGCTGAATGCTCTCTCCTACAGTTCTCCTCTTATATCTCCAGGCACGTAATGTTTCATGTGGTGGCATTGCTTTCTTTGTGCTACAGAGACAAAGCAATTGGAGCTCAAATACATTTACATACACCCATACACTCACACGCATATACCCACGCACATAAGGGCTGCATAGAATGTTCTCCCGGGAGACCCCCATAGCATCTGGAGTCATTCTCCATGTGCATTCTATCTATCTGGGCTAATTGTCATTCACACAAACCCAGATACTCTCTTTCTTCCATCTGATCTCACACAGAATGGAATGGCTGATGCACAATCACAGCCATAATTAATCTGAGCAAGGTTTTGCCTTGGAAAGCACTCCACTCATTTCCAAAGGAAGAATCTGCCTGTTCCTAGTTTATCTTGGCATGAAGTTAATATACATGTTTGATGCTTGAAACCTAATTTAGGTGTGTCTGTATGTGTCCAGAGTCCATGGATTGTATCTGACTCGACTAGAATCTATCTGCTTAAGACTCAAGGCATTCAGCATATATTCTCTCTGTCCGTTCTACCTATTGAGGTTTTACTAACAGTTCTGACTCCTGCTCATATTCCTGTGTGTGTGAGTGAATTTCCACATTGTTGATTAGTACAGCCCCTCATTGTATTTTTTGTGTTCCATGCCAGAGCTGTTACCACGCAACACTTACAAAGCCACATACGGAGGCCGACCCTGCTCGGAAGAGCCGAACGAACCTTGCTCGGGAAGACCCGAACGAACTCTGCTCGGAAGAGCCGAACGAACCCTGCTCGGGAAGAGCCGAACGAACCCTGCTCGGGAAGAGCCGAACGAACAAACAAATGAATGTCAACCACAGCTCTGAGTGAGGGAAGTAACTCTGCTGTTGTTATTTGTTCTAACTGGGCTCATTGTAATATTGTGTTATAGTCCTAACCTCTAGCCTCGATATACATTTCTATTTGGGCTCTTAGTAGTTCTAAACCGAAACAATATCAAACAAATGTTTATTAAGATAGTGTATTCCTGTAAACTGAATTTATAATAAAGAACATTTTAATTGTACATTTCATCTTCCGGTGGTTGTGATTGCTGTGGGATCTTAGAACTATCCATCCCCATTTTCACAGAGCATCCGTTTACCAAAGACACGCACCTCCAAACTATTCCATCCTCCTATAATGCAGTATCAACGGCAGATTTTTCAGAGAATCTGCCTCGCACATAGGCAACTATGCAATTGAAAGGAGCCTAGTATTGTGTGCCATCGTGCATAAATGTAATGAAACAATTATATTAATTTGGGGACGGGTCAAAAAGCATTAAACATTTATGGAAATGTAGCTAGCTAGCTTGCACTTGCTAGCTAATTTGTCCGATTTAGCTAACTTGCTGTTGCTATCTAATTTGTCCTGGGATATAAACATTGAGTTGTTATTTTACCTGAAATGCACAAGGTCCTCTACTCCGACAATTAATCCACACATAAAACGGTCAACCGAATCGTTTCTAGTCTTCTCTCCTCTTAGGCTTTTTCTTCTCTTGACTTTATATTGTGATTGGTAACTTTCATAAATTAGGTGCATTACCGGCACTAACCTCGTTCGTCTTTCAGTCACTCACGTGGGTATAACCAATGAGGAGATGGCACGTGGGTACCTGCTTCTATAAACCAATGAAGAGATGGGAAAGGCAGGACTTGCAGTGTGATCTGCATCACAAATAGAACTGACTTCTATTTTAGCCCTTGGCAACGCAGACGCTCGTTGGCACACGCGAGCAGTGTGGGTGCAATAATTGAATAACATGTTTGTCTAAATTAATTTTGTAGTCAGCCTGTTAGACCGCTGCGCCACTCGGGAGGCCACTCCACAATACTTTTGAGGTAATATTCTATAAGTGGAACAGGAGCTCAAGCAGTAGAACATTTGAGGTGCAGGTACTCAGCTCTTGTGAGCTCCTACACAAGTCAATCACACGTTTTATAATGTATTTCCACATTGAAGGAATGCCATTAGAACAATGTGACATTTGAATGGGAGTTAATGACAATGCAATATACTATATAAAAGACTGTACATACACAGCCACATATTTAACCATGGAGCCTGTTCTAATTGGCCAGTGAGGGGCCGAGCCTGGATACACACCCAAAACTTGTTAATTCATGAAAACCCAGGCCTTTCGTGCCACCGCCAGCTACTGCGCCCATAATTCCGGTAGTGAAAATAGCAAAAATATTCCTGACACAGCCCCGAACCTATAACGTTACGGCCAGTATTAAGATCAACTTTGGTTTCTTTAATCTTTATGAAAGCATTGAAACCGGTTCCAAATAATGTATTAGAGAGTGGACATTTCCTCATTTGTTTCTGAGTGACCTTATGTCCATAAGCTGACCATTATGTACAGCAAAGGCCAAAACATTTGCTTTTAGTTTTCTATGAATATTCATGTGTTCTCATGGAGAGACAGTGTATGCCCCATTTAACACTGCTCAGAGAATGAACTTCATTAGGGAGATCAAAGGTAATTATTTATTCCCTTGTGGTTTTTGCAAAAAACATTTTTTTTTTACACCCAGTCTGTGTGCCTGTGTGTGTGTGTGTTAAAGAGAGAGATGAGGATGATGTCATACCAGCACAAAATGAATCATAAATACATTGCTGATATTTGTGTTTAAAATATATACCTCCTCTTGTTTTTTTTGTTTTTTAATATTTATTTTTTTGTTTTTTTTCTGGGTGGATCAACTTAATATTGCGGAAAGAATGTTGCTTCCATCAATGTAATTGTCTGCATCATTTCCAATCCCCCATATATTTTTGGGGTAAATATATATATCCATATACATACACATATATACATATACATACCTATATAGACCTACATACTTTTTTAGAATATACCTTTATTATTCCCCGCAAACCCTACCACCCTTCCCCCAATTGGAGTAAACCAATAATCACTTAAGCTTCTACCTTCAGTTTATATATCTTATACACATTTTACAGACACAATCTATTTTACAATAGTTATATTTTGTTTGTTTTTACTCCTTCCTCTATTTCTGATGTACACCTCCTCTTGTTAGCTTTACACGAGATATGCATGGAAAGTAGGAGAGAGATGCGACACAGAAACGATAACATCTACAGCTTTCCCCTTCGCTAACCATGTCACTCCCTCAGATACACATGGTCAGCATGGTCCTAATCGACATCCTGAATGAAACAACTCAACCGTGAACTGTGGATTACATTCATTTCCGCATCTCCAAAATTCCTTTCATGTGTAAGGAACAATGAGGCCTTCCGGGTCATCCTGGTCTCATAGACAAGACGTATCATAGTAAATGTAAATTCGGGACACTCAAATTAGTATGATATTTTACGTTTGGTATGGTTACATAAGACAGGTGGTTACTTAAGGCAAAAACAAAAGGAGGGTAGGCGTATAACGCGAACGTCTAGCAACCCAAAGCTTGCGAGTTTGAATCTTATCACGGACAACTTTTGTATTTTAGCTAATTTTATGTATTTTAGCAACTTTTGAACTACTTACTACTTTTTAGCTACTTTGCAACTACTTAGCATGTTAGCTAACCTTTCCACTAATCCTAACCTTAACCCTTTTAGCTAACCCTAACCCTAACTCTTGAATTTAATTCCTAAACTTAACCATTAACTTATGTTATATGATGCACATAGTATTGAAACATCTTGCGTCTGAGTATAATATGCTTAAAAAAGGACACTGAAGCCATGTACTGCAACATACAAACAAAAGGTGTTCCTTTTACAATGCAAATAACCTTTTCTCTAAAGCTTACTGTGTGCTTCCCAGTCGAAACAGTTTGCGCATATATTGTGAAATTTTTGTTTGTTTTGGTTTTCAGAAGCATTCGAGTGCACTTCTTTTTTTCGTGAGGTAAACCAAACTTTGGTAGCCGAAGTCTACACCCCTTGATTGGTCAACTGTAGGTATTCTTCAATTAAGTGTTGTCATTCAACAAGTTTTTATGCAAATGTTTTCACTTGAGAAATACTGCACTAAACATCTTAGTTAGATGTACAATTGCGCCGCTAAGACCTCCATGGCAGAAACGTCAAAATGAATGACTATTCTGAGGAAATGTCACTGTATGTTGTTGCTACGGCGTCTCAAGAGTGACAAACAGTAATATTGCTGCTTTTTTCCTCATTTTTTGTCTTTTAATGTGAGGCACAGACGTTTGCTTCGCCTAGCCGAGTTCTGCTAGCATGAAACTAAACCGAGTATGCGGACGCCTTAAGTCTCATCTCTTTGCTCTGCCTCTCTTGCTCTCTCTCCCTATCTTTCTTGCTTGTACTCAATACTACTGCTATTATTTCATGAGCAGCATCCTTCTCATTGGGGACTGGAGCTGGGGTGAAGTTCTCTTCAGATGACATTTCAATGATTTAATCCACGGCTGTCATCACCAGCCCCCCTCCCTCCACCCCCTCCGTCTCTAGTTATTTGACAGCATAATGATTGTGAATGCCGCCCCCCCCCCCCCTCATCCAGAGAGAAATTCGAGGGCCTCACAGCGCCAACAAAAATAATGTAACAGGACTTGACTTCTATCACACAAGGTTGTGCATACAAAACGGACCCTGTTTCAAAAGTATTTTTTCTTATTGATTCTCTTTACACTCCAGTTCTATCTTTATGTGTTGTAATTTTTGTAAAGAACTGTTGACAGAAAAAGCACCATATATCTTCTTGGGTCTGAGGAGATAAAAGAAATGGCAAGCCTCCTTTACAACATCGGGAGTAATGTTTTTGTGTGAGCCAGCCGGTTCCTCTTGGCTCGCTGGAGTGCTGGGAGGGGTTATCCGCCATCAAATCACTCAATATCCCTCCAAAGCTCTTACATCTAAAGGACTCATTTGACCTTCACCTACACCGATTGTTTCAGCTGCATTATCTATCCTAGCCAGATGAGTCAGATAGAACTGGGATGAGTCCCACATGGCACCCTATCCCCTATATAGTACACTACTTTTGACTAGGACATTGACTTATTTATTTTTGTATATAAGAATTTGTTCTTAACTGACTTGCCTAGTTTAAACAAAGGTTACATTTTAAAAAACTAATTTGACTAGGGCCTATAAGGCTCTGGTCAAAAGCAGTGCACTTTATGCAATAGAGTGCCATTTGGGATACAGACCTGGGTTTGGGGGAGCAGAACAGAGCAGGCTCACAGGTAGGGAGGGGCCAGGGGATGACGGGTGGCCCTTTATACCAGTCACACAACTGCATTAGTCACCAGGAAGAGAAAACATGGGAAAACCCTCAGCCAACTAATTACAATCACTCAACTTGGGAGAGCGCCGAGGGGGAGGGAAATGAGAGGTGAGGGGAGAGTTGGTTATGGGTAGGGTAAGGAGGAAGGGGAGGAGTGAAATCCCCTAGCTTGGGATGATATATATTCCAGAAAAGCTATGTCAGCTCGGTGGCGGTATAATCCACTGTGACAAGTGAAATGATTAATGAGGTTTGAATGGCTGCAGCAGAGGTTTAATGAGCGGAAATATTTTCGATGAAGATGCTTTGCAGTACATTTGAAAGATGGTTAAAAACCCCATGCCTGAAAATAGTAACCTTTTTAACCCCGCAACCCCCTACCCTACTCTTTCTTATTTATGTGATGTCGTTACGAGATATTGCATTACAATCACAGCAGCACATCACTACAGTACCTATATAGCAGCATACTACTACAGTGTAGCAGAACCAGTGTGGACCGGGACTGGGCTTGGCCTGTTTCTCCTTGCTACAGGAGGATTCACGCTCATGTGCTCGACGAAGACGTTCTCAGGGAAATTACCGTCAGATTTCCAAGCAGGTGGTGTTTCCTGTTCCGCTGATCGGGTGCCAAGGCCATTCATGACTCAAGGTTGCTCTGACTCAGTGGTGGGAGTCAGCACGAGACAAGGTAAGTACTGTATGTGTAAAGCCCATTGATAACACTGGATAGAAAAACAATGGCAACGGACACTGTCCTTCTTTGGCTCCATGTTCGATTGAACGGCTGTTGCATTGTTTGTGATAAATTGTTCAAAAGATCAAAACAACAATGAGAGGCCTGTGCAAAACAGCTCTCTTTTGATATACTGTAGTGGACCTCCCCCTCTGTCGCGCTCTCTCTCTGTCTCGCTACGTCTCTCTCTCTGTCTGTCTCTCTGTCCTCTGTCTGTCTGTCTGTCCTCTCTCTCTGTCCTCTCTGTCCTCTCTCTCTGTCCTCTCTGTCTCTCTCTCTCTCTGTCCTCTCGGTCTCTCTCTCTGTCCTCTCTGTCTCTTTCTCTCGTTCTCTCTCTCTTTGTCTCTCTACCTTTCTCCATATACTGTTGTGAGCTAGTATGATGTTTAACAGAACCTATAAATGCAGTGTCACACTTGGCCACCCAAGTGATGTTATTACCCTATTGTATAAAAGCTTGTCACGTTGGACCATAACAGACATAATTCCAGACCCTTCAAATCGCCATTGCCCCCTTTGTAGTTTGTAAGTAGCAGCAAATCAAACTACTGTACATTACGCCATTATACATTTGATTGCTGAATACATCATATTGGCTGTAATGTTGACTCGCTTTCAAATGAGGGTTGTTGATCTTCGACAGTCAAGATTAAAAGGAAAAAAATAGCCTAGAGCGCAGTTTGAGTACACTTTTCCAATATCTCCAGAACATAGATATGATCACATCCCACATGGTTCACACCGCATTACACAAGTAGAGTATTAAATAATGCAGCAGGTTTCGTATTGATATGATATGAATGTATTGACAGCACAGGTCAATGTGGGTACCTTAAAGAAGAAGCTCTGTCTCAATGCCAATCTTAATCAAGGAGGATCATTCATTTTAGCTGGGATGTTATGGTGGGCCCAGTGGTGATCTAAACATATTAGTGTCAGCTCATGTGGCTGGTGTGCTCCTAACCAGAACATATGTCAATACTTCTGTATTCATAGAGACAAGTATGGCAATATAGCATCTGCTTGATTTGAATTCTTGCATTTTTTACAATGACATGAAAATGTTTTTATATTTTGTCACGGTATAGAGAACATCAATCAATAGATAAGAATTAAAAGCAATTTACCACCAGTAATAACAATCACAAATTCTCAGCTGATGTCAATTATAGGTCAACATAGTGAGACCAAATCAAATTTTAATGGTCACATACACATGTTTAGCAGATATTATTGCGGGTGCTGCGAAATGCTTGTGTTTTGAGCTCCAACAGTGCAGTAATATCTAACAAATAATATCTAACAATTTCACAACAATACACACAATACACACAAATCTAAAGTAAGGAACAAAGAATATATACATTTTTGGATGAGCAATGTCGGAGCGGCATAGACGAAAATACAGTAGAAAAGAACAGAATACAGTATATACATATGAGATGAGTAATGCAAAATATCTAAACATTATTAAAGTGACTTGTGTTCCATTATTAAAGTGGCAGTGATTTCAGGTCTATGTATATAGGGCAGTAGCCTCTAATGTGCTAGCGATGGCTATTTAACAGTCTGATGGCCTTGAAATAGAAGCTGTTTTTCAGTCTCTCGGTCCCAGCTTTGATGCACCTGTGCTGCCTTCTGGATGATAGTGGGGTGAACAGGCAGTGGCTCGGGTGGTTGTTGTCCTTGATGATCTTTTTAGCCCCCGGTGATGCGTTGGGCAGTCCGCACCACCCTCTGGAGAGGTGCAGTTGCCGTACCAGGCGGTGATACAGCCTGACAGGATGCTCTCAATTGTGCATCTGTAAACGTTTCAGAGGGACTTGAAGAGGCGCTGTTGCACTTTCTTCACCCCACTGTCTGTGTGGGTGCACCATTTCAGTTTGTCAGTGACGTGTACGCCAAGCTTCCCACCTTCTCCATTGCGGTCTTGTCGATGTGGATAGGGGGGTGCTCCCTCTGCTGTTTCCTGAAGTTCACGATCAGCTCCTTTGTTTTGTTGACGTTGAGTGAGAGGTTATTTTCCTGGCACTACACTCCCAGGGCTCTCACCTCCTCCCTGTAGGCTTTCTCGTCATTGTTGGTAATCAGGCCTACTACTGTTGTGTCGTCTGCAAACTTGATTATTGAGTTGGAGGCGTGCATGGCCAGACAGTCATGGGTGAACAGGAAGTACAGGAGGGGTCTGAGCATGCACCCTTGTGGGGCCTCTGTGTTGAGGATCAGTGAAGTGGAGGTGTTGTTTCCTACCTTCATCACCTGGGGGCGGCCTGTCAGGCAGTCCAGGACCCAATTGCACACGGCGGGGCTCAGACCCAGGGCCCCGAGCTTGATGATGAGCTTGGAGGGTACTATGATGTTGATTGCTGAACTATAGTCAATAAACAGCATTCTTACATAGGTATTCCTCTTGTCCAGATGGGATAGGGCAGTGTGCAGTGCGATTGCATCGTCAGTGGATCTATTGTAGCAGCAAGCAAATTTAAATGGGCATAGGGGTCAAGTAAGGTAGAGGTGATTTGATCCTTGACTAGTCTCGCAAAGCACTTCATGATGACAGAAGTGAGTTCTACGGGAGATAGTCATTTAGTTCAGTTACCTTTGCATTCTTAGGTACAGGAACAATGGTGAACATCTTGAAGCATGTAGGGACAGCAGACTGGGATAGGGAGAGATTGAATATGTCCGTAAACACTCCAGCCAGCTGGGTTTGCGCATGCTCTGAGGACGCGGCTAGGGATGATGTCTGGGCCGGCAGCCTTGCGAGGATTAACACACTTAAATGTCTGACTCACGTTGGCCACAGAGAATGAGAGCCCACAGTCCTTTGTAGCTGGCCGTGTCGGTGGAACTGTGTTATCCTCAAAGCGGGTGAACAAGGTGTTTATCTTACCCCGATGCACGACGTTGGTGACTTCGACGTGGTTGGTTTTCCCATTGTAGTCCGTGATTATCTGTAGACCCTGCCACATACATCTCGTGTCTGAGCCATTGAATTGCGACTCCACTTTGTCTCTGTACTGACTTTTTGCCTCTTTGATTGCCTTACGGAGGTAAAAACTACACCATTTATATTCGGCCATATTCCCAGTCACTTTGCCATGGTTAAATGCGGTGTTTCGCGCATCCAGTTTTGCGCGAATGTTGCCATCTATCCACGGTTTCTGGTTTGGGTAGGTTTTAATAGTCACAGTGGGTACAACATCTCCTATACATTTCCTGATAAACACAGTCACCGTATCTGTGTATTCGGAGGCTACCCGGAACATATCCCAGTCCGCATGATCAAAACAATCTTGAAGCATGGATTCCGATTGGTCAGACCAGCATTGAATAGTCTGTAGCACGGGTGCTTCCTGTTTTGAGTTTCTGCCTATAGGAAGGCAGGAGCAAAATGGAGTTGTGATCAGATTTCCCTACGGGAGGGCGGAAGAGGGCCTTGTAGGCATCTCGAAAATTTCAGTAGCAGTGGTCCAATGTTTTCTCAGAGCGAGTGCTATTGTCAATGTGGTGGTAGATTTTCGGTAACCTTTTCCTCAGATTATCTTTGTAGAAATTTCCGGCTACAATAAATGTGCCCTCAGGATATGTGGTTTCCAGTGTAGTTCTTTGAGGTCCGTCATTGTATCAGCTTGAGGGGCAATATACACGGCTGTTACTATAACCAAAGATAATTCTCTTGGGAGGTCATAAGGTCGGCATTTGATTGTGAGGTATTCTAGGTTGGGTGAACAAAAGGACTTGAGTTTCTGTATGTTATCACAATCACACCATGAGTAGTTAATCATGAAACATACACCCCCGCCCTTCTTCTTCCTGGAGAGATCAGTCGATATCCATACATGTTTATATCATATATAACTATGGAAGCCCTATGGATGCCATAAGCTATTCTTTATCTAATAACCCTATACTGAAGTACAGTCCTATTGAAAATCCAATATACTGTCTACTCCCTATTTTTCACCCCCCAACAGAAGCTCAGGCCAATTTGTTGCAATGGACATGGGCAGATTTGAGTGTTATGAAGCGGATTGATGTTCTGACAGTAGTGATAGTGGGTTCTGTCTTTTGCAATGTGATTTATGAATGTGAGAGTCATTCTCTGGTCCCTGTTTCTGAGGCAGAGTAGTGGGCCTCCAGAGTGCAGCACCTCGCATCAGCGCTACGCTAGGCTGCTCAGGTCCAATTAACATCCCTGCATCCCTGCACAGAGAAGGGATCCCTAACCCATGGAGCCCCCTGTCCCAAGCCACATCCTCCTCCTGCCTAATTCTCCACTCTGTTTCTCTGCTTTGGTCCTGACCCTATCACATCCTTTACTTTGCAGACTTTGGTTTTCGTTTTCAATTTCAAATTTCGAGGTTGGTTCTGTTTAGGTGTGGACGCGCACTGAATTGAATCATCCTTGTTGGGCAGGGCGTCTTGTAACTTTTGCCTCATTAGTCAGTCGTTAGTGTCACCTGTTGGCACAGGTGATATTTAAGAGTTGTGGAGCCAATGCTCCAGTGGCATGAGAGATGTTGGATGAGCTACACGGCTGTTTAGCTCTTCCTCTTTAAATTGTTAACAATGCCTTTTATCTTGCGTCTCCCCTGTTTGGTTTGTTCCACGTTTGGTTTGACTCCCTAACCTAAGTTGGTGGAGGTTTTCTTTCCTTTTGTCTGATATTAGTCAACTCTAGTGGGCGTTCATGGTGGGTGTTAAGACCCAACTGGAGTTTGCTTGGTCAGCACCCAGTCAGTAGGAACCCCAGGGATGCCTTTCAGAAACCATTTCAAAACACCACCTGTTTCATTTTGTTTGTCAGTGACTTATTTATCAGTTCCTTTTTTCTGTTGAGCGACGGTTTTTGATTTCTTATTGTGGAACTTAACATTCAAAATGCATGGAGTCTTTCTCTCTCAATATGCTCTCTCTATTTCTCTTTACCGAGACTCAGTCCATCTCTTTCTCTAAGCGCTGAGCATGTACTATTATTCTTTTGGGGATCGATGATGTCGTGTGCTTCCGGAGATACACAGAATAAAATGTTGCACTTCCAAATAAAGCAGCAATCAGCAGTTGAAACAATAACAAAGTCCCTGTTTCGGTAAAAAGCTGAGGGATGGGGTAGAGAAATGTAGCCACTCTCAAATTCATAGACAGAGCTATGGATGCAAGGACTGACCAAGTGACCATCCATGATATCACAATTACCGTTTTAACCATGTTTTGAGGCTATATAGAGTTTGTTTACATTTACTCTGTTAATTGTAGTAAAACAAGCTTATATTTTGGGTTTTGATGGGGTACGACAGTTGAACTAAGCTTATGAGGCATTTACAGTATACGTTATATTCTTCAAGAATAAATGGGTACATATCATTCATTTATAAGTCCAAACATGTATGCAGCAACTGCATATTGCCCCTTTAGAGGAAAACAGTGTGTACTGTACTTCCAACGTATGTAAGTACAGTTGCGGCCAAATATATTGGCACACTAGCACGTTTCTACAATTATTCACTATTTCTTCTAAAATAAGTTTTAAAAAAAATAATAATATTGAATCATTTGATTTAACATTGCAGAACAAATTTTATTTTGTAAACTTCATTTTACAATTTTAATTTAGAAAATAAATACTAAAGGTATTAGCAAAATTATTGGCACCCTGGAGCTAGTAAATGCAGAAAAATGCTTCTTGTAGCCAACAATGAGCTTACTGCACCTTTCTACTGGCAATTTGTCCCACTCTTTAGCAGCAAGCTTCTCTAATTCGTCAATGTTTGAGGGGTGCCCTCCACCAACTGCTGTTGTCAGATCTCGCTATAGGTTTTGGATGTGATTCAGATATGGACTATTCACTGGCCACTCCAGAACAGTCCAACGTTTCTTCTTTGAACCATTCCAGGGAGACCCAGTTTTTGGACACTGGGTTGAACATTGGACTCCAAAACACCTTGATAATCTGCTGATTTCATGATCCCTTGCGCATGCTCAAGGCCCCCAGTACCAGAGGCAGCAATGCAACCCCACAGCATTAAACCCATGATTGATTGTAGAGAGGATGTCCTTTTCATTGAATGCTTCAGTTGGTCGTCCTTAGAGTCATGTATAAAATGCCCAGTTGCCCATTATTTTGGCTACCATGGCTGGAAGAAGAGATCTCAGTGACTTTGAAAGAGGGGTCTCAAAGGAGCATAGGGTGTGTGTGTGTCTGTGTGTGTGTGTGTGTGTGTGTGTGTGTGTGTGTGTGTGTGTGTGTGTGTGTGTGTGTGTGTGTGTGTGTGTGTGTGTGTGTGTGTGTGTGTGTGTGTGTGTGTGTGTGTGTGTGTGTGTGTGTGTGTGTGTGTGTGTGTGTGTGTGTGCGCGCGCGCGTGTGTCAGTCACCAGATCTCAAACCTACTTGAACACTTATTGGAGATTCTGGAGGGGCACCTGAGACAGCGTTTTCCAACACCATCAACAAAACAGCCAATGGTGGAATTTTCTCGTGGAAGAATGAACCACAGACCACTGTCTGTGGTTCAACAAATGCTAAATCATCTCTCAACACACACCATTGTGATGTACTTTACAATATGCTTGACAAAACCAACCTCCCTCTTGAGAGTGACCGTCATCTTTCATAGAACTCCACAACAAAGGAGAACAATCTGTGCTTCAGTGTGTAAACGTGTGTACACTCTCTCTCTCTCTCTCTCTCTCTCTCTCTCTCTCTCTCTCTCTCTCTCTGTGTGTGGGGATTTTGATGAATAGTGGTGATTATTTGTGAGAGCCTTAAGAGTGGTTTACGGGATTACAGGCCATCACGGGGGTGGAAGACGATCACTGAGGCAGAAAATAACTTTCATAAGGAGTCTCCATTTAAATAATACACAACGCAGACAAACAAGACCTTACAGGCCCAGGGTGCTACGTTGAACAAAGATCATTGTGGACAGCTAGGAACAAAATAAACCCCACTGCTGGTTTCCAACAAGAAATATAAAGCAGAAAAAAAACAATTCCATGTTTCAAATCAAAGGAAACACTTGCAACAAGGATCTGGTCTGGTTGTCACTGAATTGGAGTCACAGCTGAAATTAGATAACTGTCCAATACTGTTAAAGAAGTCAAAAAATATATATACTGCAATAACTGCAGAATTACAACTGGCTGCCTTGAATGGCATCGGTATGCCTTGTATGTAAGAAACCCATATGCAAGACCTGCTATCATTCATTCATCCAATGCAGATCAGCATGCAACAACTCCTATTACGATATGGTTAAATTCACTCTAGAGTAAGATGGAGAACCTTTCCTTTCCCAGTTTTGTTTGTGCATTAACGTCTTCTCTGATGTTATTGTGACTATTTATTTCAGGTGCATGACTTCACTGCCATGATGGATGCCTTGCTGCACTTTTCAAAGCTGTGCTTTTTTTTATGTGGACTTTGGTGAATACATCACCACATTTGATCCTTTCTCTTATAAGTGTGAATGAAAAGAGTTGAATGAAAAGAGTCATTAGTGTGAAGCAAGGTAGGCTAGAGGATTGTGTTACACTCTTTCACAACACCATTCATCAGAAAGCTTCACACAATCAATTCATTACTTTGTTGACGTGGCGGGACTGGGATTGAGTGAATGGCGAGTTAGCTCACATTAGCCTACAGGTATTACATGACATATTTTATCATATTGCAGCAACTAGGGCGGTCTCTGCGAATTAAGCTTACACTTTATCCACTTGAGATGTTTTCCTTTCACTCATTATAACAGTAACGTGCATGTGACCATCCCACTGACTTTGATGGGAATGATTTTTAAAGGAAACACTTGTCACATATTCAAAGGCAACAAGGAACTGGTCTGGCCAGTCACTGAGGGGAACAATAGTGAATATGTTCTCGAAGGAGAGGGCACAGTGCACAATGCAATGCATAGCACACAAGGAACAAACATGACTTTATTAGCCACTGCGACCTGGACTCAGGGGTAGACGTAACATAGTAAATTAAAATCTGGGACACTGAAATTAATAAATGTTACGTATGGTATGTATTCATTTGTGGATGTCCATCATCCATTTCTTATGATATGTTACAAATTACAATTGGTATGATACTGCATGTTACGAATTACAATTGGTATGATATGTTATGGATTGCAATTCGTACAATATGTTACGAATTTGCAATATGTATGATATGTTATGAATTCCAATTTGTTGTGACTAATGTTAGCTAGGCTAAGGGGTTAGAGTTAGGAGTTAAGGTTAGGGGTTAGGGTTAATGGTTAAAATTAGGGTTAATGTTAGGGGAAGGGTTAGCTAACATGTTAAGTAGTTGCAAAGTAGTGAAAAAGTATTTGCAAAGTTGCTAATTAGCTAAAATGCTAAAGTTGTCCGTGATGAGATTTGAATACCAACTATTGGGTTGCTAGACTTAGCGTTATACATCCACCTGATCAACCACCATTCTTTCGTTTTTGCCTTAATTAACCTTCTGTCTTATCTAACCAAACATAACAGAAATTAGGAATGAGTTGCCTCTGCCTATAAAAAAAACGTCCTCTCTGGACAGCTTTAAAAAATAAAGTAAAAATATGTTTGATGTCCTCTGTGCCCATATGAATAACCCCTATGATGTAACTGGAATGATGACATAGATGTTCTTCTTTTAAGTTTTTGTTTTATTATTTCACTGCCATACTGTGTTCGATCTTGTATAGCCATCTTGTCTCAAGAGGACCACAATGGAAATAAGTCCCAGACTTTATTGTGTGCTATCCTCGATGATTTTATTCATGTGCATGTATGGCTTTTAAGTTTTATGTGTGTTTGTTTTTTAAAATGGTTGAATAATAAACTAAACTAAACTAAACATTTCATACTAATTTGATAATCCCGGATTTCAGTTTACTATGTTACGTCTAGCCTATGAGACTAGGCTGGTCAACAATATGTCAATGTGAATAAAAAGAAGGGAAGCACTGCAAGGGTACATCTTTGTGGATCTTTGTAGATAGCAGGTGCTCCTTGGAGCAAAAATTGTCATCAAAAGAAAGGTGGACCAAGGCACTCTTCATATAATACAAATGCCTTTATGTGTATGGCATGTTCAATGAAACAATTTTTTAAAAACTCCAACACGTTAGGGAGTACTCCCTGACAAAGGCCATGCAGCCGAACAACCTGGTCTCGTAATATTCTGTATGTAAATCCGAGAACACTCCATTTAGTATGATATGTTACATTTTGTATGGTATGTATTAATTTGTGCATGTCCATCATCCATTTCGTATGATATGTTACAAAATACTATTTGTATGATATGTTATGAATTGTAATTCGTACAATATGTTACACATTTGCAGTACGTATGATATGTTATGGATTGTAGCGTTTTTAAATCGTTGTTCTATTGAACATGCCAAACAAATAAAGCCATTTTAATTATATGAAGAGTGCCTTATCCCTATTTTCTTTTTAATACGTCAATGTGTCTTTGAATGTGTGTAGCCTAGTGGAGGTAGTTACAGCTAGAGTCATGCAAGGATGCAGAGTTCACTGGGGTACCTTCCCAGGCTTAGTCATCTCCTTCATGGATAAGCCTTTTCCCATGTATCCTGGCCGGGGACTCTACAGTGAGCATAGACCTCGTGGGGCATTTAAGCCCTGAACAGCACCTGACAGGCAGCCTTGTCTCACAGGCTGCGTGCCTGTGAGACAAGGCTTAGCAAGCTCACTTAGCTAGCTAGTCTCGTAAGCTAGTTAGCTAGGTAGTCTTGTTAGCTAGTTAGCTAGCTAGTTAGCTAGTTATCTATGCTGGTTGTTAGCTTGCATAACTGATATGTGTATAATTATAAGGGACACTTCATGTTTAATGGATAATATTTAAATTTACAGAGCTCCATTCCTGACAGGCTGATCAGATTAGCTTTCAGCATCAGAGCTTGATCAGATTCAATAGCAGCCTTAGAGGCTGACAAGTCAGGATGCTGCCTTGTAGGCTGTTTCATAAGCAAAGCTCCTTGAAGGCATATTAGCAGTCAAAGTGCCTTATAGGCTGATGCATATCTGATCCAGTGGGTGAGCTCTATTCCTGAAAGGCTGATCAGAGTCAATAGCAGCCTCAGAGGCTCAAAAGTCAGGATGCTGCCATTCATGGTTCAATGTCTGCCAGCTCCCTATGCCAGACTAGACAGGTCTCTACGCAGCATGCATGTAGCAGCCATTGACAGAGAGCAAGAGTGCTGTGTGCCCAGTGGCTGCCATAGAGACACACAACAACACAGTAAACGCACGTAGCCCAGTCAGCACAGGCAACCTGCCCAACCTAAACATGCCACAGGCCCCTTAGAAGACAAGCCCACCTAGCCCCTCCTCAACCCCTTTCTCTGGGCTCAACCTCACTCTCTCCTACTCTGTAGGTCTCCCACACACCAAGGTGACTGAGTTTTTACAATCACTTAAGCAAACACCTATCTTTATTTGTACTGCTGCTACAGTAGGCTTCAACACTTTCAAACTCCCTTCAACACTCAAGCTCAAATACTTGAACACTCTCCAGCTCTTTACGCTCCCTATGGTTCCCTATGCCTGCATGTTCTATGCCTGCATGTTCTATTGGAATGGATGATTCAGGGGTACGACTGGCTACAGCTTCTTTCGACATTACTTCTCACACTGTGTCTCATTGCTTTCCAGACACCGGCAACCTGTTATTGGCTGTTTGTGAATCATTGTTCTACAAGGGGAATCACATAATACCTCTTTGGGGTCTTTATTGAAAAGAAGACATTTGGCGTTTCTCAAAATGTATACTACCGTGCTCCGGAGCACGCAAATTGGAGCATGGTTGGGTCGGAGTATGAGTCCAAATCTAAGTATGCGAAACGGAGCGACGGAGGGCACTCTCAAAAGTGTACCCCGTTTGTACATATTTTAAGCATGCATTGATTCAAGCTTCAACTGAAAGTATGCAAAGAAATATAACGCAACCACATAAAAAATGATGCAACATTTCTTTAAATCAATGGCGGCCATTATTTGAGCTAAAGCGAGAGAAAATACACTCCGACTTCAAAATAAAATGTTGCCTATTCACACCTCATACGTTAATAAATACATGTTGTGTTAATTTTGATATGTTTACCTGCCTACGTACTGTAGATCGCAAGCCCATAATAAGTCAATTGGGCTAACTGGCTAATTACTAATACTGTTAGCCAGCCAGATAGCCACAAATAATTGTTAGCTTGCTACCCACGAAGAATTAACGTCTATCTTGAATAACATTAGTTTTAGGTGTTTTTTTCCTGTTAAACTATCTGGTTAGCTACATTATTTTTACGATTCACATATAGCTAGCTGATAGTTATTAAGTAAAACATTTATTTTGTGTGTATCTTGTTTTGTCTCTATTGCCATTGTTGTCCTGGCTGGAAGATGGTTCAGTGAATGGGGTACTGTAAGTCCATAGTTTTAAGTCAATAGGGCTAACTGGCTAGCTATCTAGCCACAATTTTTTTTTTAGCGACCCTCAAAAAATGTACAGTGGGGAGAACAAGTATTTGAAACACTGCCGATTTTGCAGGTTTTCCTACTTACAAAGCATGTAGAGGTCTGTAATTTTTATCATAGGTACACATCAACTGTGAGTGACGGAATCTAAAACAAAAATCCAGAAAATCACATTGTATGATTTTTAAGTAATTAATTAGCATTTTATTGCATGACATAAGTATTTGATCACCTACCAACCAGTAAGAATTCCAGCTCTCACAGACCTGTTAGTTTTTCTTTAAGAAGCCCTCCTGTTCTCCACTCATTACCTGTATTAACTGCACCTGTTTGAACTCGTTACCTGTATAAAAGACACCTGTCCACACACTCAATCAAACAGACTCCAACCTCTCCACAATGGCCAAGACCAGAGAGCTGTGTAAGGACATCAGGGATAAAATTGTAGACCTGCACAAGGCTGGGATGGGTTACAGGACAATAGGCAAGCAGCTTGGTGAGAAGGCAACAACTGTTGGCGCAATTATTAGAAAATGGAAGAAGTTCAGGATGACGGTCAATCACCCTCGGTCTGGGGCTCCATGCAAGATCTCACCTCGTGGGGTATCAATGATCATGAGGAAGATGAGGGATCAGCCCAGAACTACACGGCAGGACCTGGTCAATGACCTGAAGAGACCTGGGACCACAGTCTCAAAGAAAACCATTAGTAACACACTACGCCGTCATGGATTAAAATCCTGCAGCGCACGCAAGGTCCCCCTGCTCAAGCCAGTGCATGTCCATGTCCGATTTTGCAGGTTTTCCTACTTACAAAGCATGTAGAGGTCTGTAAATTTTCAAAAATCCAGAAAATCACATTGTATGATTTTTAAGTAATTAATTTGCATTTTATTGCATGACATAAGTATTTGATACATCAGAAAAGCAGAACTTAATATTTGGTACAGAAACCTTTGTTTGCAATTACAGAGATCATACGTTTCCTGTAGTTCTTGACCAGGTTTGCACACACTGCAGCAGGGATTTTGGCCCACTTCTCCATACAGACCTTCACCAGATCCTTCAGGTTTCGGGGCTGTCGCTGGGCAATAAGGACTTTCAGCTCCCTCCAAAGATTTTCTATTGGGTTCAGGTCTGGAGACTGGCTAGGCCACTCCAGGACCTTGAGATGCTTCTTACGGAGCCACTCCTTAGTTGCCCTGGCTGTGTGTTTCGGGTCGTTGTCATGCTGGAAGACCCAGCCACGACCCATCTTCAATGCTCTTACTGAGGGAAGGAGGTTGTTAGCCAAGATCTCGCGATACATGGCCCCATCCATCCTCCCCTCAATACGGTGCAGTCGTCCTGTCCCCTTTGCAGAAAAGCATCCCCAAAGAATGATGTTTCCACCTCCATGCTTCACGGTTGGGATGGTGTTCTTGGGGTTGTACTCATCGTTCTTTTTCCTCCAAACACGGCGAGTGGAGTTTAGACCAAAAAGCTCTATTTTTGTCTCATCAGACCACATGACCTTCTCCCATTCCTCCTCTGGATCATCCAGATGGTCATTGGCAAACTTCAGATGGGCCTGGACATGCGCTGGCTTGAGCAGGGGGACCTTGCGTGCGCTGCAGGATTTTAATCCATGACGGCGTAGTGTGTTACTAATGGTTTTCTTTGAGACTGTGGTATTCATGTGGAATTCATTTGCCAACCCTGGTTTTCACAAGCTAAGCACTTATTTTCTATATTTCACTGTTTATATCATGGAACTAAAGTATAACGTAAAGGGTGTGTGTGTCTTAAAATGACACTCTATTCCCTGTAGGGTGCACTACTAGTCCTGACCATAAGTAGTGGGAATAAAGTGCCATTTCAGATGTACAGTGCCTTCATAAATTATTCATACTCCTTGACTTATTCCACATTTTGTTGTGTTACAGCCTGAATTCAAAATGTATTGAATAGATTTTTCTTCTCACCCATCTACACACAATACCCCATAATGAAAAAGCGAAAACATGTTTTTAGAAATGTTTGCAAATGTATTGAATATTAAATACAGAAATGTCAAATTTACATAAGTATTCACACCCCTGAATCAATACTTTGTAGAAGCACCTTAGGCAACGATTACAGCTGTGAGTCTTTCTGCGTAAGTCTCTAAGAGCTTACCTGGACTGTACAATATTTGCATTATTCTTTCAAAAAATCTTCAAGCTCTGTCAAGTTGGTTGTTGGTCATTGCTAGACAGACATTTCCAGGTCTTGCCATAGAGTTTCATGCTGATTTAAGAACTGTAACTAGGCCACTCAGGAACAATCAATGTCTTCTTGGTAAGCATCTCCAGTGTATATTTGGCCTTATGTTTCAGGTTACTGTCTTGCTGAAAGGTACATTTGTCTCTCAGTGTCTGTTGGAAAGAAACTGAACTCAGTTATACTCTTGGATTTTGCCTGTGCTTATCTCTATTCTGTTTATTTATATCCTAAAAAACTCCCTAGTCCTTGCCAATTACAAACATACCCATAATATGATGCAGCCACCACTATGCTTGACAATATGAAGAGTGGTACTCAGTGATGTGTTGTGTTGGATTTGTCCCAAACATAGCGCTTTGTATTCAGGATATAAAGTTAATTTCTTTGCCATATTTCTTGCAGGTGGACTGAGGGACCTTGCAGATAATTGTATGTGTGGGATACAGAGAAGAGGTAGTCATTCACAAATCATGTTAAACACTATTATTGCACACAAAGCGAGTCCATGCAACTTGTGACTTGTTAAGCACAGTTCTTACTCCTGAACTTGCCATAGGCTTGCCATAACAAAGGGGTTGAATACTTATTCACTCAAGACATTTCATCTTTTCATTTTAAATTCATTTGTAAAAAAAAAAATGTATTACATTATGGGGTGACAAGCCAGTGTCACAAAATCTCAATTTAATCAATGATAAATTCAGGCTGTAAGACAACAAAATGTGAATAAAGTCAAGGGGTGTGAATACTTTCTGAAGGAACTGTATTTACTCGGGACCAGATTCGGACATTTGTCATTTATAGAAGTATGACGACAACCCGTGCATGTGCTACTGTTAGGGCTGTCGTTCTCCTCTTCCTCGGACGAGGAGAGGAGAGAAGGATCATCAGACCAAAATGCAGCATTTGGGAAATAAGCCATCTTTTATTTCAATACGACGATGGCAACACGAAACACAAAATTCTTTCAAATTTACAAAAAAACGACGTCGACGAAACCTGAACATAAACTACATAACTAAACGTAAACTCACGGACAGGAAACAGACGACATCAAAATAAACGAACAGCCAAACAGTCCCGTATGGTACATACATTCGACGACACAGGAGACAATCACCCACAAACAAACAGTGAGAACACCCTACCTAAATATGACTCTTAATTAGAGGAGAACGCAAAACACCTGCCTCTAATTAAGAGCCATACCAGGCAACCACAACCAACATAGAAACAGATAACATAGACTGCCCACCCAAAACACATGCCCTGACCTAAACACATACAAAAACAACATACAACAGGTCAGGACCGTTACAGAACCCCCCCCTCAAGGTGCGAACGCCGGGCGCACCAGCACAAAGTCCAGGGGAGGGTCTGGGTGGGCAGTTGACCACGGTGGTGGCTCCGGCTCTGGACGCTGTCCCCACACCACCATAGTCACTCCCCGCTTCTGTCTTCCCCTCCCAATGACCACCCTAAAACTAACATCCCCTAAATGAACGGCCAGCACCGGGAGAAGGGGCAGCACCGGGACAAGGGGCAGCACCGGGACAAGGGGCAGCACCGGGACAAGGGGCAGCACCGGGACAAGGGGCAGCACCGGGACAAGGGGCAGCACCGGGACAAGGGGCAGCACCGGGACAAGGGGCAGGTCCCGGCTGAGGGACAAGGGGCAGGTCCCGGCTGAGGGACTCTGGCAGATCCCGGCTGAGGGACTCTGGCAGATCCCGGCTGAGGGACTCTGGCAGGTCCCGGCTGAGGGACTCTGGCAGGTCCCGGCTGAGGGACTCTGGCAGGTCCCGGCTGAGGGACTCTGGCAGGTCCCGGCTGAGGGACTCTGGCAGGTCCCGGCTGAGGGACTCTGGCAGGTCCCGGCTGAGGAACTCTGGCAGGTCCCGGCTGAGGAACTCTGGCAGGTCCCGGCTGAGGAACTCTGGCAGGTCCCGGCTGAGGAACTCTGGCAGGTCCCGGCCGAGGGACTCTGGCAGGTCCCGGCCGAGGGACTCTGGCAGGTCCCGGCCGAGGGACTCTGGCAGGTCCCGGCTGGACGGCTCTGGCAGGTCCCGGCTGGACGGCTCTGGCAGGTCCCGGCTGGACGGCTCTGGCAGGTCATAGCAGGACGGCTCTGGCAGGTCATAGCAGGACGGCTCTGGCAGGTCATAGCAGGACGGCTCTGGCAGGTCATAGCAGGACGGCTCTGGCTGGTCATGGCAGGACGGCTCTGGCTGGTCATGGCAGGACGGCTCTGGCTGGTCATGGCAGGACGGCTCTGGCTGATCATGGCAGGACGGCTCTGGCTGATCATGGCAGGACGGCTCTGGCTGGTCATGGCAGGACGGCTCTGTAGGGAGGAGAAGGAGAGACAGCCTGGTGCGTGGTCTAGGCACTGGCTGCGCTGGAGAGGAGGAAACAGCTGGAGAGAGAACCCGGAGAGACAGCCTGGTACGGGGGGCTGCCACCGGAGGACTGGTACATGGAGGTGGCACCGGGTCTACCGGACCGTGAAGGAGGACACGTGCTCTTGAGCACCGAGCCTGCCCAACCTTACCAGGTTGAATGGTGCCCGTAGCCCTACCAGTGCGGCGAGGTGGAATAGCCCGCACTGGGCTATACTGGCAAACCGGGGACACCACTCGTAAGGCTGGTGCCATGTATGCCGGCCCGAGGAGACGTACTGGAGGCCAGATACGTTGGGCCGGCTTCATGACATCCAGCTCGATGCCCAACTTAGCCCTCCCAGTGCGGCAAGGTGGAATAGCCCGCACTGGGCTAAGCACGCGTACTGGGGACACCGTGCGCTTTACCGCATAACACGGTGTCTTACCAGTACGACGCCTTCTACCTCCACGGTAAGCACGGGGAGTTGGCTCGGGTATTCTACCCGGCTTTGCCACACTCCTCGTGTGCCCCCCCCCAAGAAATTTTTGGGTCTGACTCACGGGCTCCCAACCGCGTCGAAGCGCTGCCTCCTCATACCAGCGCCTCTCAGCCTTCGCTGCTTCCAACTCCTCCTTGGGACGGCGATATTCCCCTGGCTGAGCCCAAGGTCCTCTACCATCCAGGATCTCCTCCCAAGTCCAGGAGTCCTTGTTGCTCTGTTGAGCATTCCCTTGCCGCTTGGTCTTAGCGTGGTGGGTGATTCTGTTAGGGCTGTCGTTCTCCTCTTCCTCGGACGAGGAGAGGAGAGAAGGATCATCAGACCAAAATGCAGCATTTGGGAAATAAGCCATCTTTTATTTCAATACGACGATGGCAACACGAAACACAAAACACTTTCAAATTTACAAAAAAACAAGAAAACGACGTCGACGAAACCTGAACATAAACTACATAACTAAACGTAAACTCACGGACAGGAAACAGACGACATCAAAATAAACGAACAGCCAAACAGTCCCGTATGGTACATACATTCGACGACACAGGAGACAATCACCCACAAACAAACAGTGAGAACACCCTACCTAAATATGACTCTTAATTAGAGGAGAACGCAAAACACCTGCCTCTAATTAAGAGCCATACCAGGCAACCACAACCAACATAGAAACAGATAACATAGACTGCCCACCCAAAACACATGCCCTGACCTAAACACATACAAAAACAACATAAAACAGGTCAGGACCGTTACAGCTACACAAGAACCAATGGAATTCTCTGTTCATGGACACCCCTCGCTAGCACCATTCACTAATCACCATTTTTCGAGCTTTGCTCTTTTAATCTTGTAAACTTACTTAATTGTGCTAGGTTAGCGCAACGGAGAACAGAAACTGGATAGTGGTTGCTGATCACACGAGAGTACATATTTCATGTTCTTAGGCTGTGTCTACACATGCAGCCCAATCAATTTTAAGAGTTAAAGTGCAACCCATTTCACCAGGAGGCAAATGTAAACAGGAGGCTAGCACATAAGCCTGGAGAGAAGTACAATAGGACATATGAACAAAAGTGGTGTTAGGGATAGGATAGGATTCTAATACCGATTTTGTTTCTTCACCTCACAATATGGTCAGATTTTTTATGGTTGTCTCGTCATTATCGTTATTGTCTTGACTGTATTTCATTTAATATATGTATTTTTTTATTGTAAAAAAAACTTTACCAGCCATGTTCACATAAAAATACAACTGCTCTGCTCTCTATAAAACAAATATAAAAACCCTCTACCCTAATGTAGTTGGTTTCCAGCATCAAATAAAGGAGAGGATACCTACCCTATGAGTGTTCTCTGCTCTCTCAGGGAAACTAGTCGTTCCCCCTTCTCTCCCAACTGCCTTGTCCCCTCCTTCCTTGAGGGAGGGGACAATAATACAAAAGACTGGGGAGCTACAGGCTGCCAGATGGGAAGTGATGTCATTGGCAGACCTGTGCAGACTGGAGGTGGCTGTCCTCTTCCTCCACAGACTCCCCCTTCCTGTTCTAGTGGATGAATTATCAGATATGAACAAGAATAGAAACACATCAACTTTAACACAACTAAATGCCAAATTGTTTATCCATTTATGGGTCCTGCCAAAGATCAAGTTCCGCAGCTATAATCGGAAGGGGTCACTCACCTCAATGCGTTTGGACCGTGTCCTTAGAGGGCATCATGTTGTCTGGCTTATGGAGGTTAAACTGCGCCTCAGCTCCTGCATGGCCTTCCACTCGTCCAGACACATCTCCATGGCAACCTGGACCACCACCTCCCCCTCCACCTCTGATGGTCTGTGATGAATGGGAGGGATATATAATACAAACATTACCACTACTAAAAATATAATTATACACCTGTTGCACTTTGCATCTTCCCAGTATCAATCAATGATATTACCTCCCAAAATTGTTGTGTTGTGGTGTGTGCGTGTGTTGTTCCCCCCCTCCCATCTGTGTGTGTGTGTGTGTGTGTGTGTGTGTGTGTGTGTGTGTGTGTGTGTGTGTGTGTGTGTGTGTGTGTGAGACTCACTGATTCTCCATCTCCACTGGCTGTTGGCTGCCCTCAGGAGACCGTAACCATGCTAAACCATCCATCACATCACTAGGACTTATAATCAAAAACACATGTTTACTTTTGTAACTTAACTCCATGTGGTACTCACCCCATGGCTACAGGGTATTGAAAAGAGCCCCAGTTCAAGGGTCCATGAGCCCCATCTCTTCTTCTTACAGGAGATGCCTCTGAAAGACAGGAAAACAACTTTACATTTACCATGTGGTAAACAAGGATGACACATGACTTGTACACCAAGTGTACAAATCTCTTTTGCAAGATTGATAAGCACTCACATTCCACTGTGGTGTTCATATTCTCTCTTGCCCCTCAGGTTGAAGCTACCTGTAGTATCTATGTTTCTCTGTGCTCTTCTCCCCCCCTCTCCCCCCCCCGGACCCGTCCGTCAGAGTCTGCGTAATAAGCTGGCCTATGGAGAACATCAGTGGGGGTAGAGTTAATCACTGTCTCACTGATGGTCCATATAATAAGTCAATTTTTTTACAAGGCGATGAACAATAAAACGTTTGGCGTGAGCGCGAAAGTTTCAAGCTCATACGACAACCATTAGCCTGGGAGGTGATGAAGCAAGAAATCCATACGTCTCCACCTACTTCTGGATGGAGTACTGCTGTGGGTGCTCCTCTTGGTTGGTCCTGCATTCCCCGAGGCTGGCTCGCCTTGTGCCCCTCTTAGCCTCCTCTCACCCCTCAACTCTCATCCTGGACTCCTCCCCCTCAGGCAGAATGTTTACCACCTAAAGAACATGGAGATTGAAATGGAATAGAGTCAAATAACTTGCTGTCCATGCATCTACAGATACAGTGCCTTCAGAAAGTATTCACACCCCTCGACTTTTTCAACATTTTGTTGTGGTACAGCCTGAATTTTAAATGGATTAAGTTGAGGTTTAGTGTCACTGGCCTACACAATACCCCATAATGTCAAAGTGGAATTACCTTTTTAGAATTTCTTACAAATGAATTAAAAATGAAAAGCTGAAGTGTCTTGAGTCTAAGTATTCAACCCCTTTGTTATGGCAAGCCTAAATAAGTTCAGGAGAAAAATGTGCTTAACAAGTCACATAATAAATTGTATGTGCAATAACAGAGTTTAACATGATTTTTGAATGACTACCTCATCCCTGTACCCCACACATACAATTATCTGTAAGGTCCCTCAGTCGAGCGGTGAATTTCAAACACAGATTCAATCACAAAGACCAGAGAGGTTTTCCAATGACTCACAAAAAAGGGCATCTATTGGTAGATGGGTAAAATAAAAAAGCAGACAATGAATATCCCTTTGAGCATTGTGAAGTTATTAATTACACTTTGGATGGTGTATCAATACACCCAGTCACTACAAAGTTACAGACTTCCTTCCTAACTCAGTTGCAAGAGAGGAAAGAAACTGCTCAGGGATTTCACCATGAGGCCAATGGTGACTTTATAACAGTTACAGAGTTAAATGGTTGTGATAGGAGAAAACTGAGGATGGATCAACAACATTGTAGTTACTCCACAATACTAACCTAAATGACAGAGTGAAAAGAAGGAAGTCTGTATAGAATAATAATATTCCAAAACATGGCACTGAAGTTAAACTACAAAAAATGTGGCAAAGATATTAACTTTATGTCCTGATTACAAAGTGTTATGTTTGGGGCAAATCCAACACAACACATCACTGAGTACCACTCTTCATATTTTCAAGCATGGTGATGGCTCCATCATGTTATAGGTATGCTTGTCATCGGCAAGGACTAAGAAGTTTTTTAGGATAAAAAGAAACAGAATAGGGCTAAGCACAGGCAAAATCATAAAAGAACACCTGGTTCAGTCTGTTTTCCAACAGACACTGGGAGACAAATTTACATTTCAGCAGGACAATAACCTAAAACACAAGGCCAAATGATACACTGGAGATGCTTACCAAGACGACATTGAATGTTCCAGGCCTTGTTACACTTTTGACTTAAATCGTCTTGAAAATCTATGGCAAGACTTAAAAATGGCGGTTCAGCAATGATCAACAACCAAGTTGACAGAGCTTGAAGGAAATAAAAAGAATAATGTGACAATATTGTACAGTCCTGGTGTGCAAAGCTCTTAGAGACTTACCCAGAAAGACTCACAGCTGTAATCGCTGCCAAAGGTGACTCAGGGGTGTGAATACTTATGTAAATTAGATTTTTCTGTATTTCATTTTCAATACATTTGCTAAAATCTCTAAACACATACATTTTCACATCATCATTAAGGGGTATTGTATGTAGATGGGTGAGAGAGAAAAAAGATGTAATCCATTTTGAATTCAAGCTGTAACACAACAAAATGTGGAATAAGTCAAGGGGTATGAATACCTTCTGAAGGCATCTACTGTTAATGTGCCTTCTCAAATGGCTTATCACTTTGACTTTCGGTCCTCTGCTGAACTAGTCAGCCGTGTCACAATCACACCTGCATTTATTTCCTCATTGGGGGCAATTTCTCCCCCCCAAAATTCTGCATGTATCAAACACACACAAACCTCTCGATGACAGATACATATTTTATGGCTTCAGAGTACATTCAAAACTCCCAATGGGCTGTCACTGGTGGCCATTCTGAGCAGTCTAGAACTATGACTAGAACCTCATAAGAGTAAGAATAACCTGAAATCTCTTGAGCTTCCACTGTTCTACTCATAGTTTGAAACGGCAAGTGAAACAGAGTCGAAGCTCACGAGTTCAGGGTGGCCGTGTGAGGCTACTATGATTATTTTGAAAAATGAATTTGAGAGAGGTAAACATTTCTCCAACCTCATTCTTCAGCATCATGTGGCAGGGCTACCGTTATGTTTATATTAGGACTAAGGAGTGCACCATTAAGTTGAAACAATATTATGTTACACAATATCAGATGCATAACTTACTGTACTGTAATGCTGCAGAGACACCATTCCTCTTATCACAGCGTTCCTTGCTGATGGATCCCTAACATTTCCCCCCGTCTTGTCTTATTAGCCAACGGTGTACAGTTCGGATCTTAGACCCTTCTTACTATTTCTTGTTATGCTTACCTTTTTTGGACTAAATTACCTTTTCAATTGCTTCCAAATTGCTATCACTGTAGTCCTATGTAAACCAATTAGCCTGGCAATTATCCTGGCAAGCATGTTCATATGTAAATATTTCAAATAATCATTGTGACGCTGAATTCTGAAAGGAGGCTGTCAGATAGTGTGATGATACTTACTTGTAGTACATGGAACCAGCAAAGTAACACTGCAGACTGTGGGACGACTGATTTGATTGCCTTTATTTCTTTCATGTCACAGTCAACCATTTCACATCTATAACACAAAGAGAAAACATTAGTGAAACAAAGTAGTACATCCAATCATTGATGGAATAATTACTATAATTAATGTCAGGTAGCAGTTTTGACACCATTCATATTGATAGACATAATAATTGTTCATGAAACAGCCAACAAGGCAGCACCCTGATTTATGAGCCTCTAGGGCTGCTATTGAATCTGATCAGCCTGGCAAGAATAGAGCTCACCCACTGGATCGTATGCATCAGCCTATGAGACATTGACTGCTAATATGCCTGCGAGGAGCTTTTCTCATGAAACAGACTAGCTTGCCAAGTGAGCATGCTAAGCAGCCATTCTAGCAAGCTAGCTAACAAACACAAAAATATTGCTTATCTACAACAAATCAGTCTGATTTAATATCAGTGATATATCAGTATAAAGCTGCTTTAATTTTGAAAGATACTAGCTATATTACCTTTTTCCTTTAGGCTTCGGCTTTCTGGCTCTGTTTGAATGTGGCTTGATGGCTAGTTGTTCCTTGCACATGCGATTGGCTCTGGTCTTGGGGGCGGCATGCAGGCTGGGAGACAGACTGCCTGTCAGGCTCTGTTAAGGACTTAAACGCCCCATGAGCGAAGAGGCTGTTGCTGTCCTGGTGCTGAACTTCCGAATTCCGATTGCGTTGCTGTCCACCTCAGTTGTTCCGAATCGCCTCTATTAACTAGTTTGTTTGTTTTTTAACATCGGACGATTGACAATAGTTGTTGTGAGGCATCAAAAATTCCCAACAACGCAAATACTTACAATATATAAATGCTGCATTGGTGTAGGACCTAGGCTACTGTAGAAATGTGACCCCAGACGATGACTTGAGGCCCTTTGTCACTGAATCCCAACAGATAAAAGTGAGCTAGCCTACTGTAACCCAATGATGTCACTGACAGTGTTGTCCCAGGTTGGGTGGCAGATGTAAACAAGTGTCGCATTGAGAGGCAATCTAGTGTGTCTTTACTTGACTTTGAAGTATAAATCTCCTGACGTGCAAAAAGTACTTTATCAGTAAACTCCCCATGACTTTGAAAGGCTTTGTAAAACCCGCTGTCTCCCTCTCTCAAGAGGCTAACCTAGGTTACTGGCTATTAGATTTACGCGCAACTGTATGGTTTCCCCATTCATGAGGTGGAAGTGATTTCAGGAAGTGCATTTGGCCATTGTGCCACCAGTGAATATTTCACGACTCTCATATGGCTATTGTGTGTGCTTCTACAATAAACCACCATCAGCACTACCCCGTCTTCCCCCTTAATCCCAGCACATGGTTACAGTCAAGTAGCCTACATAAATCAGGCGCCACCGATAGTGTAGTTAGAACTAGGAACACATGCACATCAGACGGCCGCGGCTTGCTGCTATTGCAGCAGGAGCAATAGGAATAGTCACTGGTCCGTGGTTAGTAAAGGAGGGGAATGGCTTGAAATGAAACAAAAAAAGCAGAGATGATAAGTATATGACAGTTCTTGTTGCAAATTGCTGCAGTGCTCTTTTTATAGGTGTAGTGTATTCTCATTCGGATTGACTAAACTGGGCAACCGAGCCTCATGTCACATGTGCTTCATAGGAAGAAGCTGGGCATCTGCAAGCTGGATCTGGAGGAGGATGCTGCGGCAAATGATACACAGAGGGCTCAAAGCTTCGTTCTACTGGCTGGGCTTATTTGTTAGTAGGCATCCGGTTTTTTTCCTCACCGTTCCCGCAGTCTTAACCATCATTTTCGGATCTACCGTACTGAGCCGATTCAAGCCCGAAACGGACATCGAGATACTGGTTGCCCCGACACACAGCTTTGCTAAAGTAGAGCGGAGTCTTGCGAACAGTCTTTTCCCCATCGACCAGTCAAAAAACAAGCTGTATTCCGACCTGCATACCCCCGGCAGATACGGGAGACTGATTCTGCTTGCCAAATCTGGAGGAAATATACTGGAGCTAGCCGACCAGGTCCTGCAGGTTCACAAGCAGGTGCAGGATTTGCGGGTTAATTACAAGGGATTCAATTACACTTTCGCTCATCTCTGTGTCCTGAGCCATCGGGATAAGCGATGCCTCTTGGATGATATAATTACGATATTCGAAGATATCCGCTTAGCCATTCTATCGAATCACACTTTTTCAAAGGTGCTCGTGACCTATCCAAATACAACATTAAAGGTAAGACGGCGAGGATTTTGTTTTATAACACGATAGTCTACAATGTTTCCGCCGGCCGCGGGCATCAATTACCGATTTGAGTATCGTATGTGGTGGCAGTTACCCTTAAAGAGAACATGACCGACGTGCTTTGCTACCCCAAACTCCGAATGACCTGGATTAGCAGTGGGACAATGTATCTGCAATGAGACCATAACCTACTGTCTGAAGCCTGCATTCATTTTTTCAATGAGCAGTGGTTGTATTCGCTCAGCCTATTATGTAGACTGCGGATGTCTTCATATATCAGGCAGGCAAGGCAAGGAAATACTCAGAATGGACTGAACAGCCAATGTAGGCTAGTTGTTAGCTGCAGGTTGTGAATTGGCTGCATGGCCCTGCACTGCTCCAATATAGAGGGAATGTGTCCCTTCTTATTTTGATGCAGTGCAGTTCTCCCTCTCCTGCACATATAGAATGGCATTGCTGATCGACTAGTATGGAGCCTGCATCCTCTTGTCCCCTGTAAGATGTTGCTATGCCTCCTAAGTGTGTGCTGTGGTGCAGCCCTCTGCAGATGTATAGCAAGGCTGTTAGGCTACCTCTGCTCATGTCATTTTAGACAGTAGGCTATAAATTAGGTTAATGTTTTAATCAGATGTTACACAATTACAACAGGTAGCCTAATTTTACAACAGGTGACCAGATCTGTTGATAATACCATGACACATTGAGCACATGTGATGAATGAGTGTGGAAAGTAGAATATTGAGTATGATCTGCCTTGAGGAAGACTCACTATAGTGGGTGACATGGCTCGTTACTGAGTTGAAAACTGTTCTGTACTAAATTAGGTCTATGCTTCACAGAGTATCTTAAATCGCAAGGCACAAATCTAGCTAGTGTTGTATATCCTCCAATAAGAGAATCTCAGGTGGGAGGTTTGCTAATCCTCCTGCACCAGGCCTAGCTGTGAGTAATGCACTGGGCCTGCTCTTTTCATTCAACCTGGGCTGTCCCTAAATCACTTCTAGATTGCACATCCTACCACTGTTCATTACTCTACATCCAAGGCCACTGTCTTCACTCACTGATTGTAGGCAGTTGCCTTATTCCCTATGGCTCTGGCCCTTGTGCGCCCCTTGACACCAACCCCCAAGTTCCCGCTTTAAGGTTAGAATAAACTGACCTTTTCCACCCCTCTTGGCAGATACTTCTAAAGCGCCATTCAGTCGCCGTGTTGTGTCGCCTGCATCATTGATATTCCCCGTCTGTCTGTGCAGATTGTCTTGACATGTTTTTTGCTCTTCATTCAGTGCTTTGATGTCAGCTGGTGGCTTTATTCATTTGTTTACTAGTCTGATGCTAACCCAAGCCACAGCACTGCACTACTAATGTTAAATCCCTGGATGGTATGTCAGAATTTCATGGCTTCTGCTTGTATGAGGAGTCCTTGTGGTGTAGGGTTGATACTATGAATGTTCAGGCCCAGTGTTACTGAATATTCCATTTACATGATAATGGTAGGGAATAAATGGCAATGATATCATGCAATTCCCTATTGTGCTGACAGTGCAAGTGATATTTAATTACTATACCCCATGGAATCCCTCACTTGCTGATGTTACAATTGTACAATCAACATAAAAAATTGCATTGAAGAGATTCAGGATTGGTTGTACAGTACAGTAGGCTACAGTACAATAGGTGCAAACATAGATCAAATCAGGCCAGCTAGGGCCCTTGTCTGAAATGAACAAACAATGCTTTATTACATTTGCATCGTTTCACTATTGGCTGACAAGTTAGCTGTTCATCCACTTGTCCAAGAGATCCATCTTCTTTGGAGGGCAGTCAAGTGGTGTCATATATCTCATCTCCACATATCAGTCACTGGGAGAATTATTGTCACTGCATCGCTATACTAGTGGAGCTCCGATCTAATAGGACACCTACAATATGCCCGTCTAAAAACAACTAGGCAGCCAGTGATTGGTTTAATGCATTTTTTATTCAACAGTGTTTAAGTAATCATACAGTACAGTGCATGTCGTCTGATTCTTTAGTCGCCGTAGTAATGGGACATTCTCAAGCATGAATCCAAGATACACAGTTCAACTTACTATAGTAGAAACAATGGGAATAGTTTGCCATACCAAGCAATAGTAAATGGGTGCTAAGTATGATATAGTATTTATCTTAACGTAAAATGTATCAAATATGGGAATTCATGCATATTGTAATGTTTGGTTGGTGAGTCAGTGTTCAAATCATTTACAAGATTTAACCATAATCCACAATGAACTACAAATTACAACTGTTGCTAATATCAGGTAACAGAAACCAAACAGCATATCTCCAGCTTCGCTCTGTAGGGACTTGAGATCCGTCTCTCAGTGTGTCTGATAGTAACCTGTCTGCTGTGCTCCCTCCCCCAGGATGGCCGTGTGTCCTTCATCGGCCACCAGCTGGGTGGGGTGGCCTTCTCGCCCAACAGCCGAGACCAGCAGGTGAAGTTTGCCCGGGCCATCCAGATCACCTACTACCTTCGCAACCATGGCCCCGTGGTGCAGGACGTCATCGCAGAGAAGTGGGAGAATGCCTTCTGCACCCTCATCACACGCCTGTCCACGCTCAGCGAGGACCTGCACATCCAGTCTCTCACCTCCTTCAGCCTGTGGAGGGACTTCCACCAGACGGGAGTGCTGGCTAAAGGGGAGGTGCTGGTCAGCCTAGTGCTCCTTCTGCTGGCGGCCACCATCTCCAGCTCAATGAGGGACTGCCTGAGGGGAAAGCCCTTTCTGGGTCTGCTGGGTGTGCTCACAATAGCCATCGCCAACGTGACCTCCGCTGGCATCTTCTTCATCTCTGACGGGAAGTTTAACTCCACGCTGCTGGGGATCCCATTCTTCTCCATGGGTGAGTGTGGAGCTGCTTAGCCTTATCAGCGGATGCCATGTTGCCTATTGGGGAGGGGATTAGGGTAATTGGCTGTTGTGTGCTTCCTCAAAGAGGGGCGCCCTGTGCTACGCTGATTGTTTTCGGTTTGTTGTGGCAGTGTGTTGTAAATTTGCAAGTGTTTGTGTGCCTGCATATGTGTGTGTCTTACAGCACATCCTTCAGGACAGCACAACAATGCTTTATATTTCTCAAATAATCAGAAAGCTTCTCATGGACACCATCTTCAGCTCCTAGCACTCGTACAATTACTGCTATCATCCTCAGAGTTTCATCAGCACTTCATCAGCACTTAAGCATTCAATCATCAATCACGTTTTAATCAATATTCTTATCATTTTTGGCCAACACACAAAATACATACCTAGGGAAGCATGCCATGGGAGAAGGGGAACGGTACCAGCGGTTACGAACAACCTTGCCATAAACATACTCACAATCCATTGTCATCACTTTGGTTTAGGCCACAGTCGCCACACCCGTCCTCCCAAGGAACCCCAGCCTGCACATACTGTAGTAGGGGGATCCCCTGAATGAAATAGACAACCATTTATAACCGTGCTACGCCCTTAATTACAACGAGGCAAACCTGGCACTTGCAGAGAGGAAAATACGTTCAAGAACAACAAATCTCAACAGTTCAAACCCGTTACATCTACAAACATCACTATCATAATTGTCCCATTGTCGGTGGAGGGTATAAACGTTTCCCAGCAGAGTTGTCCTCTAATTTCTACTCAAACTGTTCTAAGCCACAGTATCACGAGGAGATCTCCTGTGTACGTGGCTTCTGCCTTATAACCTATTTTCCCAGTCTGAAAGGTTCAGAGGTCAATCAAGCCCTGTAGGCTGAGACTACTCTAGTTTGAATTAAATAAAGTTTAAGTAAGAAGCAGGAACAGGAGGCAAAGGCATCTTGGTGACCTCGGTTGTGTCTCATCAGGGAAGGAGAGAGAGTCAGGGAGGAATGGAGGAGGACGGACATAGGCAGGGAGGAACTTAAATATATGTGACAGGTCCTCCGAGACGACAGATGTCCACCACCCACCTCCTGGGATGACACTATAGTGTAAAGACTGTACTTGAGTCCATCCTGTAGTTATCCTCAAAATGAATAACATAATTATCACCAGACTCAAAGTCCAAAATTATATTTTAATTCTGTAATATTAAATCTGACAAATTGTACTTGAACCAATTTCACTTTCTTAGAGAAAATCAGACCTCAACCATTCAACAATACTTTTTGGACTAGAATAAAACCTACAGGTTGGCAGTTCTCACCACGTCAGTGGACAACCGTAAGATGAGACAGCCGGACAGAGTCTTAACACAGTGCACCTTTTCATGTCTTTCCCCAACTATGTATATCTGGGATGTCATCTTAGTGAAGCCAATTACTGTAGCGCTGAGCTTGTCAGTTCTCCTCTCCCTGGGTAGCTGGAGGAAAACAGGGAGGGGGCTTTGTACCAGGACTAATGAAACATACATGACAGACACATTGGCAGGGCACTGCCTGCCATTCTATCTCTGCTCCAAATGAGCTGTGGATATCGACCTCACCTACTGTATGCTGTACCTCACCCACACTATTTACTCTACTGCACTGTAAATGAGTACCTACTTTCTGCAGTTCTTTTAATGATTCCTCTGTGTTGGAAAATATGGAATTCTATATCCCAGAAAGAGTTGACTCACAATCCTAGAACATAAATCATATCAAGAATGTTTTTAATTTTAATGGAGCAAATTTAAATATGTTGACGCTGTGTGTATGCTAAACAGAATGGTTCTGCTGGCAGGCAGGCACAGTGGCCTTTGTGGGAGTTGCACTCCATTTCAATGGAATTTCTCCCGTTTCATGACTACTGACCACTCTGGAAAAACTGGGCCTTAGTAAATGCCTATACCAAGTACTTGTATCTAGGGCTGTTACGGTGACTGTATTACCGCCGCACCGGCAGTCACAAGTCATGACCGCAGTCAAATTCCACGTGACTGTTTAGTCATGGTAACTAGGCTTCTTCAAGCTCTGATACTGCTGATGGTCATTCGTAGCCAACCAAACTTTAAATTGCCGGGTACTCAGCACTCCATTGTCCCTCTAATCACTCTGATAGCAATGCAAATGTTTTCGAAAATAAATTCAAACACTTCATGAGAGCTCATGTTGTTCAACATTTCTATAGGCTATGCAATTGCGTGAGAAAACAGTGATGGCCTCTAAAAAGAGGATCCCATCAGCTTGTATAGGCTAGGCCTACTGTATTTATTTATCAACTTTCCTAATATTAAGCATATTGCTTTGCTTTACAACAGGAGTATAGCCTACCTGGCTGGCATGAAAATGAACCAAGGGAAAAGGTCCTCCATTTAGCTATTTAAGTGCATAGACATATTTTTTTCCAATTCCCCTGTTCCGAGACAGGTGCATGAGAATGGTCCATTCTAAATCAAACTAATTTCACACATACAGTATATTATTGTGAGGACAGACGCTGGGAGACGATGGTGACAGATGTGCGTAATGATGGGCCGCCTGGTGCCCTCGAGCGCCAGAGAAAGGGAGCAGGAGCAGGCGTGACAGTACCCCCCCCCCTCACGCGGCGTCCCACCTGGGCGAGCCTGACGGGCTGGTTGAGGCGTGGGAGCCGGACAAGCCAGCTGAAATGTGGAAGCCCAAAGTGCCGGCTGAGGCCTGACGAACCGGCTGAGGCGTGGGAGCCCGACGAGACGGCTGAGGCATCACATGGGATGGGAGCCTGATGAGCCGACTGAGGCGTGGGAGCCCGAAGAGCCGGCTGAGGTATGACATGGGATGGGAGCCTGCCAAGCCAACCGAGGCAAGAAAAACTCGAGCTAGCTAAGGCATGGAAGCCCAACAAGCCAGCTGAGGAACCCCCGGTTCCTACGGCAAAAATTCTTACATTTCGAGCCTAGTTAGTTTAGCTATTGAAAAAGCCAGGAACCTTCCCGCTAGCCATGATTGGCAGAGATAATGGATAGTCTGGACATGCTGGGAGATAAGTTTGGATTAGTCTGCCATGTAACATGCTTCTGTCTATAACGTGAGCTGTTCGGTATGTGTTGACAGTCCTTTCTACCGTGATGTTTTTGAAAGATATAACATAGCCATCGAGATCTACAAAAGTTGTGCTACTTTTCTCAACATTGATACCTTGAATTTAGCAGGCGCTGTCGACAGATCAGTTTGAAAAATTTAACGGGCTACTTTCTGCCCACACCACCGTCAGTGTGAACCGGAGTGACTTGTCACAATGCTGGCAAAAGAAGATGAACTGTAGCTACAAACAAAACTACAAACTAAACTGAGTTAAATGGTTCCAGTCTGCCGTGAAGTGTTCATCCCTTTATACGGGTGAGAGTCTGCAGTAGCTACATTTTCAGATATATGCTTTTAATTTTGTCAGAAAGTCGTTATTATTGCAAGTCAAAGCATACTGTTAGCTAGCAAACGTTAGCTTGCTGGCTAGCTAGCTAACGTTACATGTATGATCTGTGCAGTAATATTATTTGGATCAGAAATCCATTTGCATTGCTAGTTATAGCCTAATGTTAGCTAGATGTGGCTTGGGGGTGGTTATAGAATTTCCTTCACATTAACCATCAATGTAGACAAGTGTGTTGGATAAGCGTCATCTAATAATTATAAAATATTTTTATCTCTACACTTTCTTTTTTGATATTGCTACTATGCAAGTAAGCACTTCACTGTACCATTTACACCTTCTGTATCCTGGGCATGTGATAAATAAACTTAGATTTGATTTGATATAGGGTGTGTTTACCACATGACCTCACATGTGAATCCTTAAAGAGATGGCTGGGGCCAATGCTTAAGAAGGTGTGAACGATTCTGAATGGGTGTAGACAAAGAGCTCTCCAGTAGGTGTACCAAAACATTCAATGGCCATTTTCGTAAGTGGTGTTACGAGTTTATCAACTTTCAAAGCAGAATTACTTTCCCATTGTTCCTCAACTGCAGTGTATGATATACAATTTTCTAGCTCTGAGTCTCTACTTTTATCCATTGTAAAAAACACAACTTCAAATTTTGCTACATAAGACCAAATCGAGGCTTTCGGTCACAAATGTAGATGTTCCAAAAGTCTGCATCAGTGGCTTGTAGGCTATGCATGGAAGCCAGGAGATGCTAAACATGTTTATGTTAATTAACGGTCAATTACTGTGAGACCGGCAGTTATTTGCTTGACAATCACCAGCTGACAATTTCATGACCGCCACAGCCCCCCTCGTATCTCATTCCCATCTTCATTTTTGAAAGTGCTCCCCTGCACACGCCATGCTTCCTCTCCATAGTCCACAGTCAGATCAATCACAGTTACTAGTTCTCTACAGGAGGTCCTTTCTGATTTACAGTGTTTTGCATTTTCCTTTCTGGACAACACCATTCTGGAAGCATTGATTTTATCCCGCAGGCTAAGATGAATAGTGACACTGGACAAGGCTGTTCACACAACGTGGTGAACAGGGCTCCTCTGGGACCCAGCCGGCCGCTGATGGACTGGAACAACTGACGATACATTCATAAATATTATTGTCATGAACGTAGGATGATTATTATGTTGTGACAACTTCATAGCCATTGGGATTATTGCCGTAGGGAATAATATATTCTTTAGGCCTTGATTAACAAGAACCAATTAATTGTGCTCAGATGAGTGTCCCGGAACAGATGTCCAATCAGAGATAGTGAAACAGTTACGAGAAACATTCTGAGAGAACCCCATGGTGAATAACTTCAGGATGAGGGGATGGTCATTTATTTAAGCAATGTATGTCAATGCAGACAGTTGATTGACATATAGTCAAGTTAGAATCATTTTAATTTTCGAGTAGCGATACGGAAGATATGTTTTGTTGGAAAAAGCCAGTCCACCAGGACCAATGAGAATGGAGAAGAAAGCAGTAGGAAATGCTATAGCTAATGTGTTTGGTTCCTAATGATCACACTGATTAATTACCATGATTGAAAGTGGGATTTACAGAGAAGAGGGAATAACACTGTCGCATGTCTGGTTGAGGATTGATTTTTATTAGTGTGGTGGTTATTATCATTCATGATCAAACGGTCCATGGAATTAATGAATAGATGTCCCACTAAAGAGAGCCACCACATTTACTCATTCCACATAAACACATTAATTCCTAAGAGCAGTCGAAGCAATAGAATAATGTAGGTTTATGGGCAGCTATTTCAGTTCTTGGGCTAATTTGTCAGTGCTGTTGCGTCAAAGACAAGTCATTCGTATTCAGTGCTGTGCTACTGCTGCCACCAACTTTGAGTCAGTCACCTCATCCAGGATGAGTGTGAAACAAACAGACACTTGGTGGGTGTATCGTGCTAGTATAGACAGTCCAGATAGCTCTTCCTCAGTACGTCAGCTCATCCTCAGTACGTCAGCTCATTGATCCAACTCATTACTGTTACAGGCCTTAGACTGGGGATGACAGTGTGCTGCATGTACACACAAATGGACCTATTCCCTCGAGGACACACACAGAGAGACACAGACACACACACACATACCAGTCGTGACCCATCTTTCAGGGCATGTGGGGCAGAGATTTAAAAAACGTTTTATTTAACCTATTGGTAGATGGGTAAACATAATAGACATCTAATATCCATTTGAGCATGGTGAAGTTATACATTATACTTTGGATGGTGTATCAACACACCCAGTCACCACAAAGATACAAGCGCCCTTCGTAACTCAGTTGCCGAGATTTCACCATGAGGCCAAATGTCACGTTCCTGACCTTATTTCCTTTATTTTGTCTTTGTTTAGTATGGTCAGGACGTGAGCTGGGTGGGCATTCTATGTTATTTGTTTCTATGTTTAGGTTGGTTAACTAGCCTGATATGGTTCTCAATCAGAGGCAGGTGTTTTACGTTTCCTCTGATTGAGAACCATATTTAGGTAGGCTATTCACACTGTTTGTTGGTGGGTGATTGTTCTTGTGTCAGTGTTTGTACCACACGGGGCTGTTTCGTTTCGTTTGTTAGTCTGTTCCTGTTCATTGCGTTCTTCGTTGTCTGTAAGTTCACATGTTCAGGTCTTGTAACGTCGTTTATTGTTTTGTAGTTTATTAAGTGTTTTTCGTCTTCGTTATTATTATAAAAATAAATATGGAAACATACCAAGCTGCATTTTGGTCCGATCCTTGCTCCTCCTCAGACGAGGAGGAGAACGAACGTTACACCAAATGGGACTTTAAAACAGTTATAGAGTTTAATGGTTGTGATAGGAGAAAAGTGAGGATGGAACAACCACATTGTAGTTACTCCACAATACTAATCTAATTGACAGAGTGAAAAGGAGGAAGCCTGTACAGAATAAAACATTTTAAAACATCCTAGTGGAAAACTTGGTTCAGTCTGCTTTCCACCAGACACTTGGCGATTAATTCACCTTTCAGCAGGACAATAACCTAAAACACAAGGCCAAATCTACACTGGAGTTGTTTACCTAGCTTCAGGGGGAAGTTGGTTCCACAATTGGGGTGTCAGGACAGAGAAGAGTTTGGAGTGTGTTGAGCGGAGCTGTCTTCCGCTAGGGGTGGGAGGGCCAACAGACCGGAGGTGGCAGAACGGAGTGGGGTGTAGGGTTTGAGCATAGCCTGGGAGGGGCGGTTCCTCTTGCTGCTCCGTAGGCAAGTACGATGGTCTTGTTGTGGATGCAAGCTTTGACTAGATGCCAGTGGAGTGTGTGGAGGAGCAGGGTGACATGGGAGAACTTGAGAAGGTTAAACACCAGGCAGGCTTCAACATTCTGGATAAATTGCAGGGGTTTGATGGCACAAGTGGGGAGCCCAGCCAACAGCGTGTTTCAGTAGTCCAGATAGGAGATGACAAGTGCCTTGGATTAGGCCATCATTGTAAATCAGACTTGCCTAGTTAAATAAAAGTTAAATTTTTTAATTAGATTTAAATATCTAACAAGTAATATCTAACAATTTCACAACATATACCAAATACACACAAATCTCAGTAAAGGAATGGAATCAACTGGTTGATGGACTGTGAATAATGGTATGTCTATCTCCCAGGAAATTACAAAAAAAAAGCTCATACTAGAAGATCTCATGTCAGTGTTATTGAAGTGTTTTAGTTGCAGGTTCACCTGCCTCATTTAAAGCCTATTATTTTAGGGTTTTGCTATATGCCACCAAGTGCTAACACTTATCACTCATCCAACTAGAGTGCATACCAATACTTTTGGATCTTTGACATCCACTTGTATTGAACATATCTTCACTAATGCTGCAGAGCTTAGCTCCAAAGCAATATCAGTTCCTATTGGCTGCAGTGACCATAACATTGTGGCAATAACAAGGAAAGCCAAAGTGCCAAAGATTGGGCCTAAAGTCATTTATAAGAGTTCATATGAAATGTTTTCTCATGACTCTTTTGTTGAAGATGTAAAACAATGTATGTTGTTCTGATGTGTATGAGGTAGTGAATCCAGATGCAGCACTGGAAGTATTTGTAAAATTATTCATGACAATTGTTGCCAAGTATGCGCCTGTTAAGAAATTAACTGTGAGAACAGTTAGAGCCCTCTTGATTGATGATAAATATAAAAATTGTATGGTTCAAAGAAATTATGCAAACAAGTCAGGCTGCTCAGTTGATTGGTTGACATATTGTTGACTTGCTCACTAAATTGGATAAATTACATTCCCAAACCAAGATACATGTCATAAAACAATGGAAAAAGACTTTGGAGCAGGGTTTCCGTTATGAAAATGTGGCGGGACATTTGACCGGCAGCATTTAAATTTATCAGACATTTGAGAAATGTACCGGACCCATATGCATTTGGTGCGTAACCTGATTAGGGTGTTCACCCACGGTGCTCAGAATGACAGAAATCACATTTAGATGGTGGTAATTAATCTTAGCAGAACATTCAAGTCAAAGAGGCAATGATGTGTGCTTTTACCGCGCACTTTTCCTCATCCAAGAAGACGACAGCAAAATCACTAGCCTATGCATAGGCGGAGCGTGAGTTTCACGTTTGAGGAAGCACATTTTCACCATAAAAATCCTCCTTTATAATAAAGCATTCCATGCATGACATTTTCAGATTTATGTAAAATAGCCTACTATTCGTAATGTGATGAGTAGATTGGATAGTCATCATTTAGGATAGTAATACAACTCAATCCTTGTTCGCAGAAAGACTGTTCAATGCATGGCTGAGTATAGTGTAGAGGCTGGGATATAGGCAATATCAGATCTGTTTATTATTTCTTAGCATTGGAAAAACACATTTCATGCAATTTTACTGCACTTTATATGACTGGAGACATTAGCAGAATCTTTTTTAACACAACAAATTACACGGTAGCCTACTCTCCTGACATTGACAACCAATCAATAAAAACGACATTGTCCATATAATAGGGCTATGAGAAGGGGAGACACGAATAGAATATGATGTCCATCTAAACTGGAAAAGGAAATTATTGTCCAAAAACAAACTTTTAAGTGGCACTGACCCAACAATGACAAAGTGAATATGCGTGGTGCGCACTCACTGGGGACATGGCCGATGAGCTCGGTTGGTACCAATAAGATAGGCCATATGCCTAGTGTTGTTCCCTCAATTAAGGTGAGCATTTTGATAACTAAAAGACAGATTAGAGTCTTTTCATTGTCTTCTCTTATTTTTCATTGTCTTCTCTTATTTTGAAATATTGCAAAATACCTGGGCCTCTCTACTTTTCACTGACAGTAGCAACTCAACACTAATCTCTTTGGTATTTGCTTCGTGCAGCCTTTCCTTCTGACTGTAGGCAATGTGATTTAAAACAATGCCATTTTTTAAGGCTAGGGGAAGCTAACGATCCTCTGTGGCCAAATCATGCTTTAGTAGCCTATTTTGAATGATTGTATTTATTTATGTATAGCCAGGATTAGGCTATATAATTTTGGCAATTCAATTTACTTAGGGAAAGCTTAGCTTCCCCTAGCTTTATAGACGCGACGCCTATGAGCCTATGTCAATCTGCTATACCCCATAGTAGAAAAGTTGACCTATTTTATTGGTCAGCTTTTCGAGAAAGAAATATCCCAAACAGTACAATAGATCCCAAATTCATACAACCAGTAGACCTAGGCTACATAAAAGAAAACATTAAAAATCAATGAATCTGATGCAACAGATAAACTATTATTTCTTAACATTATTAGCGCAACAATGCGCACAAGGCAGGCTATGAAGGAATGTGCATTTGGCTACCAGACAATGAAAGTTGAAAACCAATAGAACATGAGAGAAATAAGCTACTGGTTTCAATGGCATATGGACGTCTGTATAAATAATTGCTTCCACGGATATGGTAGGATTTTGCCTTGGCGACTATGATGTAAGGTAAAACATGACTCATAATATGCAGCAAAACGTTCAGGTTTCAAACAATTAAGTAGCTATATGTTTTCAAAATGCATACTGCCTCTAGCATACTGCCTCCAATTACCAGTTGAGAAATCCAAATATTAGCTATTAATCAAGGCCCCAGAAATATTTTTAACACATGATTGCATTAAGAATGACTGTGCAATGACTGGGCTTATAAAAGCGCTGGCTGACAGATTTTCAGCTAGAAGGCTCTGTACATACCGAATATACACACACAGCTTCTCTAACATCAGATAGATACAGTGGGATGTCCCTCAGCGAAGTTGCCTTGGGCGTTACTCTTCTCTATGTTTTACAAATTATTAGCCACTCGTCATACACAAAGCTAGAATGACTACACCACATGACCAAAAGAATGTGCACACTTGCTCATCTAAAATCTCATTCCTAAATCATGGACATTATGGAAGTTGGTTCCCCTTTGGTGCTATAACAGCCTCCACTCTTCTGGGAAGGCTTTCCACTAGATGTTGGAACATTGCTGCAGGGACTTGCTTCCATTCAGCCACAAGAGCATTAGTTAGGTCGGGGCCCTGATGTCGGCCGATTAGGCCTGGCTCGCAGTCGGTGTTCCAATTTATCCCAAAGGTGTTCGATGGGGTTGAGGTCAGGGCTCTGTGCAGGCCAGTCAAGTTCTTCCACACTAATCTCAAAGCCATTTCTTTATGGACCTCCGTTTGTGCACGGGGGCATTGTCATACTGAAACAGGAAAGGGCCTTCCCCAAACTGTTGCCACAAAGTTGGAAGCACAGAATTGTCTAGAATGTCATTGTATGCTGTAGCGTTAAGATTTCCCTTCACTGGAACAAAGGGGCCTAGTCCGAACCATGAAAAACAGCCCGAGACCATTTTTCCTCCTCCACCAAACTTTACAGTTTGCACTATGCATTGGGGTAGGTAGCGTTCTCCTGGCATCTGACAAACCCAGATTTGTCCATTGGTCTGCCAGATGATGAAGCGTGATTCATCACTCCGGAGAATGCGTTTCCACTGCTCCAGAGTTCAATGGCGGCGAACTTTACACCACTCCAGCCGATGCTTGGCATTGTGCATGGTGATCTTAGGCTTGTGTGCGGCTGCTTGGCCATGGAAACCCATTTCAGGATGCTCCCGGCGAACAGTTATTGTGCTGACGTTGCTTCCAGAGGCAGTTTGGAACTTGGTAGTGAGTGTTGCAACCGAGGACAGGCGATTTTTACGCACTATGTGCTTCAGCCCTCGGCGGTCCTGTTTTGTGAGCTTGTGTGGCCTACCACTTCGCAGCTGAGCCGTTGTGGCTCCTAGACGCTTCCACTTCACAACAATAGCACTTACAGTTGACCGGGGCAACTCTAGCAGGGCAGAAATTTGACGAACTGACTTGTTGGAAAGGTGGTATCCTATGACTGTGCCACGTTGAAAGTCACTGAGCTCTTCAGTAAGGCTATTCTACAGCCAATATTTGTCTATGGAGATTGCATGACTGTGTGCTCAATTTTATACACCTGTCAACAATGGGTATGGCTGAAATAGCAAATCCCATTCATTTGAAGGGATGTCCACATACTTCAGTATATATAGTGTATATACAGTATGCGGATGATTCCACACTCTACATGTCACCACCCAAGCCAGTGAGCTAACTGGAATTCTAAATAAGGAGTTACAGTCAGTATCAGAATGGGTGATTAATAATAAACTGGTCTTAAATACATCTAAAACTAAAAGTATAGTATTTGGTTCAAAACATTCTCTAAGACCTAAACCTCAGCTGGAGTTGTACATAAAGGATGTGAGCATTGGTCAAGTTGGGGAAGCTAAACTCCTAGCTACAACAATGGATGATCAATTATTATGGTCAAGTCATATTGACAAAGTTGTGGTGAAGATTGGGAGGGGTATGTCTGTTATTCAGGCTCTGGTCTTGTCCCATCTTGATTACTGCCCAGTAATATGGTCAAGTGCAACAAAGAATAGACCCAGCTGCAGCTGCCTCAAATAGAGGGCAGCACGCCTTGCCCTTAACTGCCCGTGCAGAACATCAACGACATGCCTGCCAGTCTTTCCTGGTTGAGGGTTGACGAGAGATGAACTGTTCTCTTCTAGTTTTCATGACAAGTATTGCTCTAATGACATTTCCAGATTGTCATAATCAAATAGAATTCAGCTCAGACAACCATACATATGCCACCAGGGACTCTTCACAGTCCCCAAGTCCAAAAGGAATTCACGGGACGCACAGTATTATACAGATCCTTCCATCTCCAATTACTCAGGAAAACAGCAAAATTGCCTTAAAAAAAAGATTAAACTACATTTCATGGAACGGCAGGGACTGTAAGGGGACACACACATACATACAGACACTCCAACACACACATTCTTTTGCTGTTGTTGTATTGTTTGTACTATTATTATTTCTGTTGTTGTTGTATTGTTTTTATAGTGTTCTATTAAAAAATGTGTGTGACTGTCCTTGTCTATCAGTGTATCAGAGTTTTGTTACTTGTCATGTTTTATGTTTTGTGTGGACCCCAGGAAGAATAGCGTCTGCTTTGGCAAAAGCTTGGGATCCGAATAAACCAATGAACACACTCTCTCTCTCTTTCTCTTCCACTCTCACAAACACAAACACACACACACACACACACACACAGAGAGAGAAAGATTCACACAAAATTAATTTATCTCGCAGAGCAAACCAAAATATATACATTTAGTGGATAGGAAAGTGTATGTGTTGAACACAACCTATTGATCTGCTCCAAGGAGAGCGAAAAATATTCAGGAAGACATTAGATACATTCTGACAGAGCTGCTTATCACTAATGTCCTCAAGCATGACATATTACATGTCATTAAGCTAGCAGCTATTTCATTTCCCATTGCCGTGTTGGACCAGAAAGCAGAGAGATTTCAGGGCAATGCGGCAGCAATCTAAGTTAGAATGGCATTTCTATGTTCACCCAGGCAGAGAGAGAAACCACTCACCATGCAATATGGTTAGACGATGCATACTTTCCTCTACCTGAACTTTTGCCAATACAGTACTTGGGTCTGTATGTTTTGCCCAAATTCATTCACATCATCTATCTTAACTTTGGTTTTATGCCTTTCTAAAAACATCATAAACTCAGAGAGAGGAGCAGTTTGTCAAATGTCTCTTTTCTGTATGTTCTTACCATTTACTCCAGTTTACAGCAGTAAGAATTAGCCAGATGCTGTTTTAAGTGATCTGCTTTGTGGTAAGTGAGAAGACGAGTATTGACTGGGGAGGAAGCCACTTTATAGATGAGAATCAATGCAGTGGTATGTTAGGGTAATCCATCTTTAATTGAACTATTAGCAGGAAATGTGCTTTGACTTCACAGATCTGTTCCTTCCAGGTCTATAGTTCTATTGGCCTCTCAAGACAGATTGCCAAGTTCATAATAAGTGAACAGCTTCCATGTTTTGTGTCTAGATGTCAATGGATAATAAAGTTATATTCTGTTCCATTCTCTTCTAGACAAATAACTGTGTTGATACTGTACGTTTTATAGTCCGTTTCACCAATTACATTTTGAGAACGTTTCGAACAAGTCATCTTAAATCCCCCATTGTTCCCACATGTCACTTGCTGTGGTAAAATCATGTAATCTCTTGTGGATATGTCTGAATAGATCCTTTATTTGGTCATCTCAGAAGTGGAAGCTTTAAATTAAAAGCAGTAATTTAGCCAGAGACTGCTGAGCCAATCATTAAGACTCTCCACCCCATGCAGTACAGTATGACATCTTAGAGCACCAGTTTCAATAAAACTGCATCCAATAAATTGCACTTAAATTTATATGACCCAAACACTCTGCCCAATGGCCCATAACTGGACTACTTTCTTCAGTAGCTCCATAAAATGTATACAAGTGAGAAACTGTTTTGAGTGTTATGGTCCATTATCAATTATCCTAATCAGGTTTGATGCTTAGCTGATATTGTCACTGTTACTTTAATGCCATCTTATGGCCCATAGTTGCACATTTAAGGTGATTGTCTGTCTTACCATAAAATTATCAGATAGGTCATTTACACCTTAAATGTGCAACTATAGATGTCATACTACACACACACTCACTCAATCACTCACTCACTCACTCACTCACTCACTCACTCACTCACTCACTCACTCACTCACTCCCTCACACACTCTCACAATTCAAGTGTTTCTGGATTGCTGTATGGCTGGAATGAAATTAACGGAATCAAATGTCAATTATAAACTGGGTGGTTCGAGCCCTGAATGCTGATTGGCTGACAGCCGTGGTATATCAGACTGTATACCACGGGTATGACAAAACACTTAATTTTACCGCTCTAATTCTGTTGGGAAACAGTTTATAATAGCAATAAGGCACCTCAGGGGTTTGTGATATATGGCCAATATACCACGGCTAAGGGCTGTGTCCAGGCATTCCGCATTGCGTCGTCACTAAGAACAACCCTTAGCCGTGGTATATTGGCCATATACCACACCCCCTCGGGCCTTATTGCTTAAATAGAAACTGATATACCTTGTATTCCCTCAGGAATGTAATAACCCACTGCACAGATACTGAGATATTTTCTAATTGCACACAAATACACAGACCCAAAGCGAAGAGGGTTTCTTCTCCTCCTGTGAATTTCTAATTCAGCAGCCAGGAACACAAGGCTTAAACAATTAATGTTAAGTAGTGTTCTTCCAGGAAGAGAAACAAAATGCAAATGACTAAATTAGCTGTTCCTTTCGTCTTGGAATGTTTCAGAATCCTTTTCTGCAGAACGCGACTCCTGGTGGCATTACTGGCTTTACTGGATTGATCTGGCTCATTTGTGTGCTCACATTTGTAACAATCATTTATCACCTTTAATCAAACTCAGAGACACAAGTCAGAGTAATTGATTTAGGATGATCTGGGTATGGATCAGGGTCACAGAAGTATGAAATGGATTTGATCCATCCAGAGAAATAATAATATAAATGTATCTATGTTTGACAGATAGATGTAGATATGCATAGACAGAGATCCCCCATTCTGCCCCATATACAGTACGTCATGTTATAGAGCAGTTCTATGTTCATCAAAAGCAGTCTGTCAGATCAATAGAACTAATTCATTGATTACAATGAGACAGTTACTATTTGTATTTTGTTCTGCCTTGTTAATTAACACCCCAGTTCAACACTATGATGAATACCATACATTTCTAATGTTGTTTCTTACTCAAATAAAGTTCCATAGCCAACTCGTGCAGTTTTGCAGGGGACCTAATTATTAGGTCAGGGGACCTAATTATTATTCCCTCTCTTCCATTTAGTTTGTTTTTATTCGTCTCCCATTTAAACTCCAACAGTAATTCATGATTTCCTTTGCATTCCTGAAGTATCATAGAACTGCATTTATCTTCCCCATCCCCACAGGGACAAACTCATGAGGACCCATCACACTCCTATCAGGAATATGAGATTCACTGCAGAAACATACAGTTTCCAGCTGAGCAAACGGACAAACAGAAAGAAACAAAAAGAGCCACAAAATAAAACAATATTCTCAGATTGTCTTTTGTATCTTGTACATTTTAGCAAAGGAATTGGGAATTGTAGATGATTGACGAACCAAATGCAGTGAAAGCTCATATCTTTATTTACCCATGGTGGCTCTGTTACAGTCAGCGGGTGACACATGTTTTCATATCTTTCATGTGTTTTCCACCATGCTGCAGGTTTAAGAAATAGACTGGTATTAGTACCTATATGTGTGTGTGTGTGTGTGTCTCACATCCTTCCACCTCTGACTATTCGCGGTGAGTTTCTCCAGATGGCTGGGCCTCCCCTCTCCATGCCTCAGGGCAGGCAGTGGGTAGATTAGGCTGTGCTGTACTATGCTGTCTGGAACCACATGTGATGCCCATGTGTAGACTAGCTAGGCTGCCTTGTGTTTGTGTGTCTGTTATCAGGGCTTCCCTCTCTCATTTATATAGTATTGTAGGCTATACTCCTTGCATCTGTAATCCACTGCAGAGGGATTAGCTCACCTACAGAGAGAACGACTGCTGCTAACTAGGCCAGGATCTGGAAAAAATACATTTCAGAGTAGACAGCATTGGGAAATCACTATCTGTAGCTTAACGAATTCCTATTGTTAGACATGTTTCAAAAGTCTAGCAAGAGCTAGTTTGTTGCTCAGAGGGAAATAAAATGATACAAACAGATTATAAAGTTGGTCATTATCTAAACACCTGATTTTATTTTAGATTTTGTCAGGATATTGATTTGACATTAGTTTACTTCGATGTAGGTAAGCTATAATTCCGCAAAGCCACATTCTTTATTACATGCCACTACTCATCTGTCTTTTTATCAAGTTTGATACATTCTCGAAGAAAGCAGAACTATATTTCCAATGTTTGCTCTGTCACGTCACCTGTGAAAAATGTATGCGAATAAAAAATCAATGGCGTGGTGTTTTCCTCATCTGAGATTGATGTGTTTTCTGCCTGTGTGCCATTGAAGTTTAAGAGCTGTAATTTGCTTTAATGACTTGGGCCGATGCGACTCAGGCTCGGGGATGAGGCCTCCATCCTGCCAATAATTGTTCCAAGTCCTTTGTCGTGCCTGAAATGGTCCACCAGAGGCCTTTGACAAACTGCCCCCTCAAGCTCAGTGGGATGTTGTACCTGTCTGGGAGCTGCAGTGGAAATGAGGTACAACCTTTCATCTAACCACCTCCTCCTGAGACACCGTTGGCTACTGCCGCATGGCACGCTGCTCCGATTCGGCGATCGGGGACGGCAGGTAGCCTAGCGGTTAGAGAGGCAAGCCAGCAAAGGGTTGCCAGTTCGAATCCTGCGTCCGGAAGGAAAATTCTGTCAGGAAGTGAGCTGGCAACCGGAGGGTTGCAAGTATCAAATCCTAGATACCATTGCCTGAAGTTTTGCAGTTGAGCAAGGCACTTAACCCCAATCCCCCCACAACAACAGATCTGGCTGGGCCTCCCCTCAGCAGATAAGACTGTATCACATCCGGCCGTGATTGGGAGTCCCATCGGGAGGCGCACAATTGGCCCAGCGTCGCCCAGGTTTGGCCGGGGTAGGCCGTCATTGTAAATGAGAATTTGTTCTTAACTGACTTGCCTAGTTAAATAAAAAAATAAAAAAATCCCTGGGCACCCCGTGTAGCAGCCCCTAGCACCTCTCCAAAAACCTGTATGTGTCTTTCGAAGAGGTTGGGCTAAAAGTGGAAGTCACATTTTTGAACTGACAATTGACCAATAAAGTGATCTTGTTCTTAACGTGAATGTCCTCTCTCCATCCGGAACAGAACGTACGGTGGCAGGCAGCATCGTGAGAATGGGACGTTTAGATAATGTCTGGGATTACAACATAAAGTGCCTCTCTCCTCCTGAGAGAGCATGGCAGGTGTGCATCCCTATAGCCCAGGGAATGGCAACTTTGATGGGGGTGGGAGACAGTTTTACAGCAAATTTCCTGCAATTCTACACATTTTGCCATATGGTGGAGGCAAATGTTTGCAGTTTTTAATATGATAACTGATGATCAATGGGCCCCACCCCGGTCGGTAGTTCGACCATGCTTACTACAAGTTTCGATAGTTGGCCGCTAGACTAACTTACCAATATGAAATGTTTTTGCCGACATAGGCTAATTAAGTGACTGATGATGCACAACCAAATGTTGAAATTGATCCTTGTGTATTCTATTATTCTAACTCTCAACAGTAAATTGTATTGGTCCGCATGCCTACAAAAGGGTTGCCCATCCCTGCTGTAGCCTATTCCTCTTGACTCTAAATGTACTGAGATGGCTGTCCTGACGGTCACAATGTGTACGACTGTATGGCTAGCGGTTGTCTGTCCCTATGGCCATAGGACAGTCATTAAAATGAGATTGTGAAGGATCAAGAGGCACTGGTTTTGCTTAATTGTTTTATTGGCAGAAGCCATGCTAGGCCTTCCACACATACTGTACTGTATGTTCTGCCAACAGTATGGCTCTACAGCCCACGAGGGACATGGATGGGAAGGCCTGTGGACTGCAAATCAACTCCTCTCTCTGAAGCTTATGCAGTTGCAAGCGTGCTGTAAGCTACAATTTGGCTTTTCGGTTTTGAACAGTCTGAGAATAACGTTCTCTGTCTAGGGGAAAGCTGATTTAGCATTGAACGGTCATGGTTTCAGACTTGTGTATTTGGTTTTTCACCTCATGTTTGATTGAGGAGTTTGGGTTCTTTCAGACGTTGCTTGTCAGACATTGTTTGCATATTGGATGTGACAGTGTCTCCTGAACTATTTGAGGTTGCTCTGCCTGATTGAAGATCACAGTCATGAATATGTTGTTTCTGAAAGTTCTCTCATCCCTTAATTTTAATTCTGTTATATTCCCTGCTTTACTTTGTTGTTTCTCGCTAGCCCTTTACACTCGTAACAGTATTCTGGTTGAAAATGGCAGATTTGGGCACTGATAAGCACCTAAATTGGAACGCAGTGGCTATAAATGACGTCAGAGCTCTGGCTCTACGCTTCACAGCGCTGTATGGGTTTTGACTGACAGACGTTCTGAACTTGAGCACCGCGTGCAACAAGAGGTTGCCACCATCCCTCTCGGTTATTGGGCTTTCACACATTTTTTGTTGTCTGAGAAAGGGGAATGCTGGATATACATTTTTGAAAGATTAGACTTTGAGGATTATAATACATATCACTTCGATGTCATACAAGCAAGCCAAACGCCCTTGAGTCCAAATGGGCACTTCACATTTCCATATCATAAAACTCATGTCATATACAGTGTCGACAAGATAACATGGCGTCATACCCTGGATGGTTCTGAACAGAATGAGCTTATGTTTGTCTATTCTGAAGAGAATTCTCAGCGGAACGCGCAACTGAATGCACTACTTTCTATGTGCTCCAAAATGAAGATCTGTTTCTCTGAATTGCCCTGTGTAAGACTAACACTGTCAGATTGTATTTTATAGCTTAGCTAGTCATGTTGGCAATCGAACAATCGAAGCTTTCAAATGATGCCCACGTCACACAGATTGCAATTTATAATGGGCAGTTTTTGGATTGCGTAAACAACAGAAGTAACTGTGTGATGGCGTGGATGCAGCAGAGTTGTCTTCCTAACAAAACAACTACAAGTGTGCTTGTTGTAGTTCCTCAACGGCACAGCTAGGAGAGCACCTTATAGTTGAAGACTCTTCTTTGAGTCATTAAAGTGCATTGAAATTACTTAGGAACTGTGCACACTTTGGAGAGGTGTGTGGCCACTTGGAGACACCAGTAAGTCCTCTTACTCAAACCCTTGTAATTGTTTTGTCTTATGTTGCACCTACCCCACATTTTCCAGAAATATTCTCATCATATTACTGAATGTATCAGATTTTGTTATCTAATGCGGTGTAAAGTACAGTATGTGTAAAATACACATCAAATCAACAGTGTAATGTTTGGATCTTGTGTCAGGTGAACTGTTGTGTCCTCAACTTTGATCTAATAATTTCTCTATAATCTCCAAACTTTTCCCTTTCAATTGATACTATGCTTATGCATATGCTTTTCGTATTTCTTCTGTAAGAGATATTTCCATTTAGCCCTATCCATATAGGCCAATTCCCACAAGTGTAAAGGGTTTAAGTAGCCTCAAAGTAAGCCTCTAGGTAATCAAGGTGAAACTGTAATCTTCCAAGTGTGTATTCATTAAACAGTATTATATCAGTACGATCAAGTTTTTGCCCAGAGGCAGAAATGGATCGAATGCAATCTCAAAACGGTCTTGTTCTTCACTTTGTTCCTAAGTCTACCTGTACAGAATGATGAGGAACAAAAGAAGAGCTATTCCTCATGTGCTCAATTATTTATTATATTTTGCCTACAACCTGTTACTGGTGAGCTATCAAATCAAATCAAATTGTATTGGTCACACAGACATGGTTAGCAGATGTTATTGTGAGTGTAGCGAAATGCTTGTACCAGCTTCCATAGTCCTGCATTCTGTGTTTCAAACAGCGAAGACAGATACCACCATACCTCAGAGCGAGTCACTTTAAAAACAGAAAACTAGATAAATACACTGCTCAAAAAAATAAAGGGAACACTTAAACAACACAATGTAACTCCAAGTCAATCACACTTCTGTGAAATCAAACTGTCCACTTAGGAAGCAACACTGATTGACAATAAATTTCACATGCTGTTGTGCAAATGGAATAGACAAAAGGTGGAAATTATAGGCAATTAGCAAGACACCCCCAATAAAGGAGTGATTCTGCAGGTGGTGACCACAGACCACTTCTCAGTTCCTATGCTTCCTGGCTGATGTTTTGGTCACTTTTGAATGCTAGCGGTGCTCTCACTCTAGTGGTAGCATGAGACGGAGTCTACAACCCACACAAGTGGCTCAGGTAGTGCAGCTCATCCAGGATGGCACATCAATGCGAGCTGTGGCAAGAAGGTTTGCTGTGTCTGTCAGCGTAGTGTCCAGAGCATGGAGGCGCTACCAGGAGACAGGCCAGTACATCAGGAGACGTGGAGGAGGCCGTAGGAGGGCAACAACCCAGCAACAGGACCGCTACCTCCGCCTTTGAGCAGTAGGAGCACTGCCAGAGCCCTGCAAAATGACCTCCAGCAGGCCACAAATGTGCATGTGTCAGCATATGGTCTCACAAGGGCTCTGAGGATCTCATCTCAGTACCTAATGGCAGTCAGGCTACCTCTGGCGAGCACATGGAGGGCTGTGCGGCCCCACAAAGAAATGCCACCCCACACCATGACTGACCCACCGCCAAACCGGTCATGCTGGAGGATGTTGCAGGCAGCAGAACGTTCTCCACGGCGTCTCCAGACTCTGTCACGTCTGTCACATGTGCTCATGTGCTCAGTGTGAACCTGCTTTCATCTGTGAAGAGCACAGGGCGCCAGTGGCGAATTTGCCAATCTTGGTGTTCTCTGGCAAATGCCAAACGTCCTGCACGGTGTTGGGCTGTAAGCACAACCCCCACCTGTGGACGTCGGGCCCTCATACCACCCTCATGGAGTCTGTTTCTGACCATTTGAGCAGACACATGCACATTTGTGGCCTGCTGGAGGTCATTTTGCAGGGCTCTGGCAGTGCTCCTCCTTGCACAAAGGCGGAGGTAGCGGTCCTGCTGCTGGGTTGTTGCCCTCCTACGGCCTTCTCCACGTCTCCTGATGTACAGTACTGGCCTGTCTCCTGGTAGCGCCTCCATGCTCTGGACACTACGCTGACAGACGCAGCATTTTTTTGAGCAGTGTATATTATTGAGCATCTTCCTTACTGGGAGGGTGGATACCCTTCCCTCCTCTCCTTTCCCCATCCACCCTCCCTGGATACCCTTCCCTCCTCTCCTTTCCCCATCCACCCTCCCTGGATACCCTTCCCTCCTCTCCTTTCCCCATCCACCCTCCCTGGATACCCTTCCCTCCTCTCCTTTCCCCATCCACCCTCCCTGGATACCCTTCCCTCCTCTCCTTTCCCCATCCACCCTCCCTGGATACCCTTCCCTCCTCTCCTTTCCCCATCCACCCTCCCTGGATACCCTTCCCTCCTCTCCTTTCCCCATCCACCTTCCCTGCTTATTCTTCCTGGTGCTTTCCCTTGTTTGAGTTACTGCAACACAGGCATGCGCATTGTCCTCCCTCAAGCTTCATCTTGTTCCACACACAGCAGCCCCAGTGAGCATGCAGGCATGGTGTCAGAAGGAGGCAGAGCAGCAGACTTGTATGAATCAAGCAGCCAGCAGTGCTCCTGACTTCGGCCAGCCTGGCACTACTAGAATGCAACAGTGATTCATAGATCCATGCAGGAGACAAACACATTTGTGTCCTCAAGCTTACTTATGGCCTACTTCACATTTACAGTAGCTAACGAATATTAGCAGCATCTGAGGGGAGTGATAACATACACTGTATTTATCAGAGCCGCTGCTGTTTCTGACTGATGTTGTTGTTGCATAGGACCGACCGGCTGAGTCACAAGCACCTTTTTATACTGCGCCTGCCCTTCTAATGCCTCTATGCATGTGTATTATTTAACCCAATCATTCATTTAACTGGAGTTTAATGATAAAGGACCTGTCAGGGGTTCAGTGGAGTGGAAAGTGTGTCACTTTGGTCTGTGTATGGAGGCTCATTCAGTCCCGTTTCTGTTAAGAGAGAGAGAGCGAGAGCCCAGGGATGCACCTGATGATGATGCTGAGGATTAGCCAGAAGTCCTATAGAGTCAGATCCTGTCTGTACCTGCAGGCTATTTCCTGGGTATTAGGCCTCAGAGACTCTAGCCTACAAACTATGTCATGTAATTTCAATGTACAGTATATACCTAGTATTCATATATTCATGGTAGGCATGAATGCCTGTGCTGTACAGCTCAAATTCAAAATAGCCCTAACTATATCAATTTTTATTTTATCTGAGTGGAAACCTTGTCTCTGTCAGCCTGACTGATTTTGTATGTTGTATATGCACATAACAATATATTTATTTTAGATAGTGCTTTTCATTACAAAGAGAATCTCAAAGATGCTGTAAAAAAATTTTTTTTAAATAATGTATTTTTCTGGCAGGTCTTTGGTGAAATCAGACCAAGGCTTTGGTAACAGAGTTGTTTTCGCAGTCATTCTAGTGGAGATATTATCTGGGGATATTTTACCAGATGGGCCCAACACTATTATCCATTCCCCACCTGCAACTCATAAATCACGTTAATGTAACCCAGGGGTTTTCCAATCCTACCCAGAAATGCAATGTGTTTTCATGTCAGATATGTAGGAAATGGCGCCAGATACGCAGGAAATGAAGAATGGCGCCAGATGGGATGGTTGCCGATTTACGCGTTCCTAACCAATTGTGCTATTTTGTGTCTTTTCGCTTTGTTTGTAACTTATTTTGTTTATAATCTTGATGCTACCTTCTCTTATGACCGAAAAGAGCTTCTGGATAACAGAACAGCAATCACTCACTTCGAACTGGACAAAGATGGTTTTTTTATGAGTCTGACGCAAAGGATATCATTTTGCTCCCAGACAAGGCCCAAACCCTGTCATTTGCATGAAGAAAATAAGGAAATACAGTGGGCGGAGATCAGGGTGCCTTGTGAGTATTTGTCGGCGAGTGGGCCAAAGTGCAATCACTGGTGAATAACCTGGATCAGCTCCATTCGAGACTATCCTACCAACAGGACATTAAAAACTGTAATATCTTATGTTTCACCTGTCACGATCGTCTATAGGTGAAAGAGAGGACCAAGGCGCAGCGTGATTAGAATACATTCTTCCCTTTAATAATGAAGAACACTTAACAAACAATACAAAATAACAAAACGAATGTGACTGCTATAACACTGAGTGCAAACATGCAACATCACATAGACAATTACCCACAACCCGTCTAATGCCTATGGCTGCCTTAAATATGGCTCCCAATCAGAGACAATGATAGACAGCTGTCTCTGATTGAGAACCACTCAGGCAACCATAGACATACCTAGACACCTACACTGAACACAACCCCATAAACTCTACCAAAACCCCCTAGACACTACAAAACACCCTCGACTAGACAAAAACACACAAACATCCCCCATGTCACACCCTGACCTAACAAAAATAATAAAGAAAACAAAGATAACTAAGGCCAGGGCGTGACATCACCGAATCGTGGCTGAACAACAACACGGATAATATACAGTTGGTTGGGTTTTCCGTGCATCGGCAGGACAGAACAGCTATGTCCGGTAAGGCGAGGGGTGGGGGAGGTGGTCTATTTGTCAATAACAGCTGGTGCACAATGTCTTATATTAAGTTAGTCTTAATGTATTGCTCACCTGAGGTAGAGCATTTCATGATAAGCTGTAGACCACACTATCTACCAAGAGAGTTTTCATCTATATTTTTTGTAGCTGTCTATTTACCACCACAAACCGATGCTGGCACTAAGACCGCACTCAACAAGCTATATACAGTGGGGCAAAAAAGTATTTAGTCAGCCACCAATTGTGCAAGTTCTCCCACTTAAAAAGATGAGAGAGGCCTGTAATTTTCATCATAGGTACACTTCAACTATGACAGACAAAATTAGAAAAAAAAATCCAGAAAATCACATTGTAGGATTTTTAATGAATTTATTTGCAAATTATGGTGGAAAATAAGTATTTGGTCACCTACAAACAAGCAAGATTTCTGGCTCTCACAGACCTGTAACGTCTTCTTTAAGAGGCTCCTCTGTCCTCCACTCGTTACCTGTATTAATGGCACCTGTTTGAACTTGTTATCAGTATAAAAGACACCTGTCCACAACCTCAAACAGTCACACTCCAAACTCCACTATGGCCAAGACCAAAGAGCTGTCAAAGGACACCAGAAACAAAATTGTAGACCTGCACCAGGCTGGGAAGACTGAATCTGCAATAGGTAAGCAGCTTGGTTTGAAGAAATCAACTGTGGGAGCAATAATTAGGAAATGGAAGACATACAAGACCACTGATAATCTCCCTCGATCTGGGGCTCCACGCAAGATCTCACCCCGTGGGGTCAAAATGATCACAAGAACGGTGAGCAAAAATCCTATGATGAAAATTACAGGCCTCTCTCATCTTTTTAAGTGGGAGAACTTGCACAATTGGTGGCTGACTAAATACTTTTTTGCCCCACTGTAAAGCCATAGGCAAATAGAAAATGATCATCCAGAAGCGGTGCTCCGAGTGTCTGGGGACTTTAATGCAGGCAAACTTAAATTTGTTTTACCTCATTTTTACCAGCATGTCACATGTGCACCCAGAGGCAAAAAACTTTAGACCGCCTTTACTCCAAACACAGAGACGCATACAAAGCTCTCCCCTGCCCTCCATTTGGAAAATCTGACCATAATTCCATCCTCCTGATTCCTGCTTACAAGCAAAAACTAAAGCAGGAAGTACCAGTTGCTCGCTCAGTACGGAAGTGGTCAGATGACGCAGATGCTACGCTACCGAACTGTTTTGCTAGCACAAACTGGAATATTTTCCGGGATTCATCCAATGGAAATGAGAAGTATACCACTTCAGTCACCGGCTTCATCAATAAGTGCATTGACGACGTCGTCCCCAAAGTGACCGTACATACATATTCCAATCAGAAGCAATGAATTACAGGCAACATCCGCACCAAGCTAAAGGCTAGAGCTGCCACTTTCAAGGAGCTGAACACTAATCCGGGCGCTTATAAGAAATCCTGCTATGCCCTCAGACGAACAATCAAACAGGCAAAGCGTCAGTACAGGACTAAGATTGAATCCTACTACACCGGCTCTGACGCTTGTCGGATGTGTTGCAGGGCTTACAAACTATTAAAGAATGCAAAGGGAAACCCAGCCGCGAGCTGCCCAGTGACGCGAGCCTACCAGATGGGCTAAATGCCTTTTATGCTCGCTTCGAGACAAGCAGACCACCATAGTCCCTGTGACCAATAATGCAAAGGTAACCTGCCTAAATTACTACCTCCTTGTAGCACTCACGTCGGTAGCCATGAAGATCTTTCAAAGGCTGGTCATGGCTCACATCAACACCATCATCTGGGAAACCCTAGACCCACTTCCATTTGCATACCGCCCCAAAAGATCCACAGATGACGCAATCTTAATCGGACTCCACACTGCCCTTTCACACATGGACAAAAGTAACAGCTATGTGAGAATGCTGTTCATTGACTACAGCTCAGCGTTCAACATCAAAGTGCCCTCAAAGCTCATCACTAAGCTAAGGACATTGGGACTAAACACCTCCCCCTGCAACTGGATTCTGGACTTCCTGACGGGCCGCCCCCAGTTGGTAAGGGTAGGCAACAACACGAGGGCCCCTCAGGGGTGCGTGCTTAGTCCCCTCCTGTACTCCCTGTTCACCCATGACTGTGTGGCCAAGCACGACTCCAGCACTATCGATGAGGCAGCCTATAGGGAGGAGGTCAAAGACCTGGTGTGGTCCCAGGACAACAACCTCTCCCTTAATGTGAGCAAGACAAAGGAGCTGATCGTAAACTACAGGAAAAGGATGGCTGAACACGCCCCCATTCACATCGACATGGCTGTAGTGGAGTGAGTCGAGAGTTTCAAGTTCCTTGGTGTCCACATCACCAAAAAACTATCATGGTCCAAACACACCAAGAAAGTCCCGAAGAGGGCATGACAACACCTTTTCCCCCTCAGGAGACTGAAAAGATTTGGCATGGGTTCCCAGATACCCAAAACGTTCTACAGCTGCACCATCGAGAGCATCCTGACCAGTTGCATCACCTCCTGGTATGGCAACTGCTCGGCATCCGACCGCAAGGCTCTACAGTGGGTAGTGCATACAGCCCAGTACATCACTGAGGCAAATCTTCCTGCCATCCAGGACCTATATACTAGGTGGTGTCAGAGGAAGGCCCAAAAAACTGTCAAACACTCCAGTCACCCAAGTCACAGACTGTTCTCTCTGCTACCTCGTGGCAAGGCCACCCGGACTATTTGCATTGACACAGTCCCTTTATTTATTTTTTTGTTAACTGCTGCATGTACTGTATGCAGCCTGAATTTCCCACACACACCTTCTAAATGAACTGACAATAACTCATTGACTTGTACCACAGCTTAGTAAATCTAAATCTAAAAAGCAAGCAAATTCAATCCACCTCACTCATTTCGGCGTAATCCTTTATAGTTAAGTATTTCTTTTTCCTTGTGTCAAATTAGTCAAAACGTATGACGCCGTTGAGAGCAAGGACCCAACCATGGAGATTTTTAAGGAAATATTTAAAACAGTGTGGAACACATCATGTAGATGGGCCAAATCCATCACTCCCACTGAAATATTTAGGAGATGGAAAAGTGTTACATTTATTATATTGTTCAAAAGCCAACACATTCACGGCAGGCAGCTCCCAAATAGTAATATGGCTGTGACCCGTCACTACTGTGTGTGTGTGTGTGTGTGTGTGTGTGTGTGTGTGTGTGTGTGTGTGTGTGTGTGTGTGTGTGTGTGTGTGTGTGTGTGTGTGTGTGTGTGTGTGTGTGTGTGTGTGTGTGTGTGTGTGTGTGTGTGTGAATATGGAGCATATCCCCCGAGTGCGTCTATTTCCGGTTCTTTTTATAGCTCATGAGCAATTCCACAGATTTAACTTGTGTACTTTTGCATTTAAAGGGGCAATCTGCAGTTGCTACATCAATTTTTGGATTTGTTAATTAATGATATGTACCAATTGATTTTTTAAGAATATAACTTAGAAATGTTTCATGAGCTATGTTCAACTGTCGTACCCCATCAGAACCCCAAATATAAGCTTGTTTTGCTCCAATATTTGCTCCACAATGAGCAGTGGGGGTAATAATGATCATATATGCATATTATATACACCTCACATGCGGCTCATAATAAGACTATGCAATTAGCCTATTGAAATTTTTATCCGATTCCATAAAAGAAATAGGAAAATGCAAAGAGACTATGGTTGAGTTACAGTAATAGGCAATCAAGAAATGTCTGAGAATTTAATTCTAAATACAAGTGTCTTTAATTAATTTGTAAAATGAATGGATTCACATACAAGGCATAAAGATTAAGTTACAAAGCATTAACAAGCATTACTAGGCATTATTCTAAGAATGATCAGAGAGATGCCTACTAGGCCAGAGGCCTAGAAGCCTAGAAAATGAGAATTGATCATACAACCTTCCTCCATGTACTGGATACAGTATAAGAGACAGAACAAAGGCATTTAATTCCATTTATAACATCTAAAGGTGTAACCTTTTCAACCCAAAACCAACAACCATTGACCAATCAAACAATACCAAGTTTATAGTAACCTGACCACCAAGGCCCAATCTCCACAGGGTGTCACAGCATCTAAAGTCTTATGTGGGGGATGAGACCAATGTAAATAAGACAGGATTCCTTTTTATAGAGTCATTTATAGTTCATTTAGTACTTTTCTATCACACATACAGTATCCAGAGGACTGACTATTGAAACGGAGAGATACATTGTGGCCCCTCAGAGGTGGAAAGGCTGACTAGTCCTTGGGCATTGTCCGTTATGTTTCCCTTGTTGTTCCTGGACCGTCTGCCATGTATTACCAGGTAACAGAGTTTAGGGTTGAGCATACAAAAGTAAATGTAAACAAATGCTTTATAGCATCAAAACATGGTTGAAACTATCATGTTGATATCATGGATGGTTAATTCTTGCATCCATAGCTGTGTCTAAGAATTTGAAAGTGGTTACATATCTCCAGCCCCATCCATCTGCTTTTTACCGAAACAGGGGCGAATTAACGCTTTGTTATTGTTTTATCTGCTGATTGCTGCTTTAAATATTTTACTTCAGTATTACAATGCATGTGCTATATGGTATCATTTTAAAACTGATTAACAGAAATTGACTAATGTGTATTCACTGGCATTGGCATTGACAAAGTATGTGTTCCTGTCATTTCAGGTCATGGAACCAAAGGAGTGTTTGAGCTCCTGGCAGGCTGGAGAAGAACTCGAGAAAGCCTTCCCTTCAAGGAGCGCGTGGCAGACGCCTTCGCCGACGTGATGGTGTGCTATACCATGACCAGTTCCCTCTATATCATCACCTTCGGCATGGGTGCCAGCCCCTTCACCAACATTGAGTCGGTGAAGATCTTCTGCCAGAGCATGTGCGTGGCCGTCCTGGTCAACTACTTCTACGTGTTCTCCTTCTACGGTTCCTGCTTGGTGTTCGCTGGTCAGCTGGAGCAGAACCGCTACCACAGTGTGTTTTGCTGTAAGATCCCCTCAGTGGAGTACCTGGACCGTCAGCCCACCTGGTTCAAGACCATGATGAGCGACGGCCATGACCACGTCACGCACCACGAGGTCGTGCCCTACCAAAACCACTTCATCCAGCACTTTCTGAGGGAGCACTACACGGAGTGGATCACCAACACCTACGTCAAGCCCTTCGTGGTCATCCTCTACCTGATCTACGCCTCCTTCTCCTTCATGGGATGTTTACAAATCAGTGATGGATCCAACATCGTCAATCTCCTAGCCAGCAACACGCCCAGTGTGTCCTACGCCACGACCCAGCAGAAGTACTTCAGTAACTACAGCCCTGTGATCGGCTTCTACATCTATGAGCCCATCGAGTACTGGAACTCCACGGTGCAGGAGCACCTCACAACGCTGAGCCACGGCTTCAACAAGATCTCCTGGATGGATAACTACTTTCAGTATCTGAAGGTAGTGAATGTGAGCGCCTCGACCAAAAGTGATTTCATCACCATCCTGCAGGGCTCCTTCCTGCGCAGCCCGGAGTATCAGCACTTCATGGAGGACATCATTCTGTCCAAGACAGATGGAGATGAAATGGAGATCATCGCGTCCAGGATGTACCTGGTGGCGAGGACCACGGAGAAGACACGGGAGGAGGTGGTGGAACTGCTTGAGAGGCTCCGCCCCCTTTCGCTCATCAACAACATCAAGTTCATCGTCTTCAACCCCACCTTCGTCTACATGGACCGTTACAGCTCCTCCGTGGTCTCACCCATCCTCACATCGGCCTTCAGCGTGCTCACCATCCTCATCCTCACCTTCTTCCTGGTCATAAACCCTCTGGGGAACTTCTGGTTGATCCTGACCGTCACCTCCGTAGAGCTGGGGGTCCTGGGCCTCATGACCCTCTGGAATGTACATATGGACAGCATCTCTATCCTGTGCCTTATTTATACTCTCAACTTTGCCATGGATCACTGTGCACCCCACCTGTACACCTTTGTACTGGCCACGGAGCACACCAGGACCCAGTGCATTAAGATCTCGCTGGAGGAGCACGGGGCGGCCATTTTACAAAACGCCTGCTGTTTCGTTATCGGGATGTTGCCCTTGGTGTTTGTGCCTTCCAACCTGACCTACACGCTGTTCAAGTGCTCCCTCCTCACCGCAGGCTGCACAGTGCTGCACTGTTTCCTCATCCTGCCTGTGTTTCTAACGTTTTTTCCCCCATCTAAAAAAAGGCACAAGAAGAAGAAACGGGCAAAACGGAAAGAGCGGGAGAGAGAGCGGGAGATGATGGAGAGGGAGAGAGTGAGGGAGAGGGAGGAGATAGAGTGCATTGAAGTCAGGGAGAACCCTGATCATGTGACTAACGTCTGAGAAGCCGTGTGTCGGTGAGCGCGAGCAGTGAGCGGCAGCGGGACAGTCTTCAGTGATTGTTGGGTGAGGTGTTGGAAGCATGTCCTAAAGCGAGGGTGGCCATGTGTTGTAGCCCCTCAAAGGGCCAGAGGGGTCAAATCTGACCAGTCCTCAGAAGGAGGAGGGAGGGAGAGATATAGACCAGCAGCCATGACCCAGCTAGACAGCCAGCAGCCATGCTGTCTAGAGTAGAGACCAGATCAGACCCATAGATCAGCTACTACTTCAGACTGGACGGTACAGTGTATCTTATCTGCACAGTCTGCAAACGGTTCCCTCTGCTGTTCATACAGACACTTGCACACAACCAGGATGAAACTACAATATCATACATTTACTTACAGTGTAATGTGTAAGGGGATAATATATCTTATTCTAACAATTGTAAATCTACAGTGTCGTGAGCAAAGTATGGTAGCATAAGAATGAGAGAAATGTCTACCTCCAGGATGGTGGTCAAAGTTATCTAAATTGTTTTCTACAATTTGTCATATTAAATCCTTTTATCATCTACAGACAGACAGACAGACAGACAGACAGACAGACAGACAGACAGACAGACAGACAGACAGACAGACAGACAGACAGACAGACAGACAGACAGACAGACAGACAGACAGACAGACAGACAGACAGACAGACAGACAGACAGACAGACAGACTGTATACATTTGAATTTGTTTGAGAGTACACAGAAAGAAAGCATACCCACAGTAGATTCCATTCTTTCCGGTTAACACTCGAGCGAACAGCTGAACTGGGCAGATGGCGTACACTGTGTCCATTATGAAGAATTATCCTGCACATTGCATTGTGTGGATACAATTGTCAAGGTTCATTTTACAGGAAGACAGATATATCTGCTTTATTTCCATTCTCACATCTGTTCTTAGCCAACAATTAGAGTAGAACTGCAGCAAGGTACATAATCTAGGGCTTCATTCAGTCTGTATCCCTGAAGTGTTACAGATTGCACCATAGAAATGTAAAGGTCATTTCAGATTGAGCTGACATATGCAGTGTTTACCGTGAATGCAGTCTCCGCTGACGCGGTAACATTGACTTTCAATTTCAATCACGCTGTAACTTCTGCTATACGGATTGAACAGATCCCTTAATAGAGTTAGGCATGTTCAGGAAATCATAGCAGATGGCTTAACTAGGAGGGAAAAGGCAACTTTGAACTAGTAAAACCAAAAGGAGGAAGTACTGCAGAGGTTGAAGATCATACTGCCTTTCTAACTGGGCTAAGATATGAGGTGTGTCGAGAAATCATCTGAACATCATGGTTGGCAAGGCATCTTCAGTGTTTAACACGTTTCAGTGTCACATGTTTCAATGTCCCATGATTAAGAGGTGATTATGGATCATCATGAACAAAATAAATGATTGGGTGGGTTGGATACAACAGGTCATAATTTAATCAGAGATACATTGTTTCTTTTTGTTTGAGTGAAAGACTATTGTGCCAAATAATTAGAGCGGGATGGGTGTGGGTGCCGATTTGTTGGTACATGTGGATATTCTGTCAAATCAAATCATGATGTAAAAGACATCCTATTGGTTCAAACGTCAAAGTAATGCCATACATCACAATGATGCTTGTTTAAACAACCATTGGTGATGTATATTAGCATTCCAATGGCTTTCATGGACCATTGCTTGATGTACTTTAGAAATCTCCAGAGAACATCAATATTCTCCTCTAGTAGCCTCTCTACTATCCAGAATGGCCAGAGTGGAGTCCCTCTCCCCGTCGGAAAACCAAGCGCATTATCAAGCTAAGTCTGATGATGCTGGATAAGATCTCTGTAAGGGCAGACACTCTCAAGGTCAGAATGCAGGAGATAGTTATCACTGACCTCTGATACGTCACCTTAGGGTGGTTTGTGGCATGTAACAGAATGCCTCTCATGTAAAAGGATGTGGCTGTCCGTAGGTTATTCTTAATTGAAAGTTATGACCTTGAGAGGGCATTGCTGTCTTTATATGTTGCTTGAAAGGGCCAAAGTACCTCTCAAAAAGGGCAATTAAAGCTATGAGGGCAGCTGAAGCAACTTTATGTGTGTTTGGACCAAAAGTTAGAGAAGCTTACAGGAGTAAAATGGTCAGTACAATTAACCATCTTGAGAGCAACATATTGAAGTAAAGAAGCGAAAAGCAGTTTCTGCTTCTGTATGAAACAGTAGCTCGCTAGTTATCAAGATAATGCTTCACCTGCTCATGGGCTTTCACACTCCTCCTTTAGTCAAATAAATGGGATGAAAAGGGTCCTCTCCCTCATGCAAGAAATCACCCTCCTCACAAAAGACTAAAGACGGCCATTTTGTCTGAAAGTTAGCAATTAATGAATCTCTCACGTAAAAAATGATGACAAGGTAAATCCCTAATTTCATTCTCAAATCTCTTATCCGTGGTGATGATTAATCCTAAGCGTTAAAGCCTAAATAGCAAGAGAGAATCTCATAACTTTTAACCAGACATAGTTACTCCAAAGTGATGGGTATAGGTTAGCTACAAAACCTGCAACTGTTGGTGTAACTGCATTTTGTAAAAGCCATCTCATGTATGTATAGTAAGAAGGTTTGAACATTTAATATAATGGGGACAAATGCCAATTTAAATCGTTGACTTCCCAAAATGACTGTGTACGCATGGCACTGTAATGTATTGATGCATGTATTTGATTTCTGTATATTTAGTCTGTGTATCCTTATTTTGCAACGCTGTGCTAACCTATGTTTGTTGTTTAAATGCATATTCTATAACATTTTGTGCAACAAAATAACAAAATGTCCTTTATGTTCAACAAAACAAAAGCCAGAGGATCATATGTGTAATATAACTGTATATGATTTTTTGTAAAGATTTTCTATGAAAAAAAATTAGATTTTTTTAAGCTGAAATGTTCTTATAAAAAAGCAATAAAGGAAAAAAGGGTTGAACACAGTAGGCCAGTAATAAACTGTGGAATGTCAACAGTAAACTGAGTAGATCAACCCGTTGCACCTCCAGTGGACCTAAATGTTTGTGGTGCATCAACAAATGTAACACGTTCTCTATGGGGAGACTGTGGATTCTGCTTGTTTTCTTTGTTTATTCCTCACTACTTGGCCATTATATTACAGGGAGATATTACAGCCTCTTTTTACTACACTGCAATTTTGTCTAGCTTGGTTGTAGTTCTTTTGTTTCTATCAGAATAGTATGCAAAACAACAAAGAATTGCAATGGTATATTCAGAACATGTCTAAGACTGAGCTAAAAGGTTTGCTGTGCTGTTATGACCCGTACTTACACCACTACTGTTGAATATTCAGATTACAATATCATTATACATGATCCATGAACATGCTTAACCCTCCAATAACTTTCAATGGTTTTTCGCTAGACACTCATGATACAGGATAGTCGATTAATCTTTTGAAATACTCAGCTTGCTGTACTTACTGTATACAAGTCATCTCTGTTTAATGCTGTCTTTCTGAGTCTAGTATGTGTTCTATCGTGCGATTGATCATCACTTGTCTAACCACTTCACTGTCTGCCCCACTGAGAAAGTCATTACCTCCACCAATGTTTAATTTACCAAACCCCTTGCTTATGGTTTTGTCTAACTCTTAAACCAGGCTGTCTGATGCAGTGATTTGTTGATGCTTATTGTATGTGTGGTAGGTTGTAATTTTGTCAGTGAGTTTGAGTGTCAACTCACTGTTCAGATCAGAACATGGTCATTGATTGATGACATCAGTGATGAGGTCATTATCTGAGGTTTGGTATTGATGTGGTGTCTGATGCTCTGTGTCTGAATATAAAAACACAAACACTGTTAACGAGTAGCAGGTGATAGGCGACTTGTTCTTATTTCACCTCACTTTTATACGAAGGATGGGCTTCAAACCTGATGCAGTTGCCAGGAAAACAATGTAATGAGAATATGTGTGAAACAACCAATGAACATGATGACTGATTTAGAATATTGCATAGCGAAGTCAGAACAACTCAAGCAGCAGATTAACTAAAGTCTCCCCCTTGATACACCAGCATAGTTCAGTTTGCGTGTTCAGGTTTACCACAACACAACAACATACACATAGATTATGCAATTCTAAACTGTGGTTGAACAGGCATACTGTTCCCAAACCACACATCTGAAATGTCAAAACAGCAAGAACACACCCATGCCGTATTTATTGTCTGTTATCCATTTCTACAATGGTTGTAGCCCAGACAATTTCTGCTCATTAAACAATTCTGTAGTCATCCCCTTTTATGTTTGCAATTATCATACAGCATTTCAACAACACACAACAATGTCAACATTTGACTACTGCAGTAGGATTTCCCCCCTTACATTGAGAGAAGGAAAAAGAAAACTATTGCATAAGGACTTGTGTCGTTTGGTGCTAGGCCAGCTTAACTACAATGCTACCAACATAGTGAACATGCATGTAAGGCATCTTTCAGAAACTGCATGGAGACAAAGTGCTCAGTGTGAAAGATAGAAAGTCTTGGGGGAATGATTTATGAGGATGTATTTGGGAGAAGTGTCTGGATTAGGTTTGAAAATGCCAAGGTCTGAGCCCTAAGTACTGTGGCTATGTGCAGATGTAGGAACTTAATTTGAGCCAGTTTGCTACAGCAGGAACATAATCCTGCAACAGCAGGAAATGTCAATTATTTTGTGGATTATAATTAATGGACATTTTTGTAGGGGTTGATCATTTTTTTCTTCAGGTTAAGAGAAAATCAAGTCTGCAATTTGAATGTGGAAATTACAAACTTCAGAAGCCTTTTTAAACCTAAAATACACTACAAGTTTGACTTTTCCTGCATTGTATGGAGGTTTCTGTGCAACAGAGTGACCGAATTAAGATCCTACATCAGTATGTGTCATAATCTCTAAATAACATGTGCGCGTTATAAGTTAAGGCTATGGGGGCCAGGATAGATGCACACCATTAATCTACAATGGAATTACTCTTGATTTGACAAAATGGCTTGGCTGCATTGCCTTACTTTTCAATGCTTTATGTGTCTTTTACACAAAGAAACTGTTTGGATTGTGTTGAATGTGCTGTTGATGCTGTTGTCATCAAACTGGAGTTTGATTGTGATTGTGACCGTCAAGGTTAAATGTTATGTTGGACATACATAGATAGGATACATAGAATTTAGGTCCTGAATTAATCAAGTAGCTAGTGTAAGGATGTGGTTATGACAACAACTCTTGTTTGTGTAGTTAACACACCCTAATCTATAAAATGACACTTTATTTATTTACTTTTTACTTTTTTTTAAGTGCACATGTTTTAGCTAATTCACTTATCCTATTATTTTTGTTTAAATCATGGTATATAGGGACTAAGGGGATTTCTCAATGTATAATCAACCCAAATATAATCAATGTACTGTAGTGCAAAAATGTCCTGTCACCCATTAGGTCTTCTCGTGGTTCGGAGAAACTTTACTCCCTGCCTCGGACGCAGGTTGGCATTTACTGTCAATGATCTTGCCCTGGAGGGAGCTCTTTAGACTGGTCACTAGCTGGCACAGCCACAAAGTCATAGCTTAAACCTAACCTAACCCCAACCTTAACCCTAATCTTAACAGCACTGTTAACCTTAATGCCTAACCCTAACCATAACTTAAGACCAGAAAGCAAACTTTTGTTTTCATGACATTTTAAGATACAACCAATATTGTCTTTGCATTTGGCCCATCTAGCAGAAATCACTTAGTTCTGCCTCAAGGGCAAGATTCATGACAATCAACGTCAACCTGCGCCTCGGACCAACGTAGAGGGAAGGATGCAAGGAGGAGGGAGAAACAGGGGTGTGAAGTGAACGATTCTGTAGGAACACTGGCTAATGACACTGTGATGACCACAATGTTCCTTCCTAATCCGTAGCATAGGCAATGGAGCCTTCAGACCAGGCCATTAGTGTAGAACAATCATTTCTGACTGAATGGGCTTTCCTAGGCTCCAGTGCTGTGGTAGGTATAGTTAGGGCTGGCAGCAATCCTCTCTCTCTCTTTCCCTCTTTCCTTATCCTGTGGCAGCATGATCATATTTAAAATATTCAGATAACTGGAGAGGTAAGCCCTCATTTGAATCTCAAAAGATTTTAGTAGCTAGAGCAGGCAAGTAACTGTGATAGTCATTACAGAAGATGACTGCAAGCTGTCTGATTACTGCAGCTGCAGAATGACTCTCAACCCGCAACATATTTACTCCTAATGTTGTAGAGTTGTATCCAAACAACCAGAGTTTCCACACACTCTAGTTTTTTCACCATAGACTTTATCTGAGGGTTTGTATTATGTGTTTGGTTTGTCTGTTTACTGTTCTGTATGCTGAGAGGGATATTCTTGGCTCCTCTGCCATGTCATAATCCTGTCTTGATTCTGCTGGGGCTTATTTGTGCTGTGTCTCTGGCTCTCTTTCCCTCATCACTGGCCTGTCTGTCTATCTGTCTGCATGGGCCCGGTCTGGCTACTACAGCTTGTAGGTTGCTGATTCAATGAACTGCTCCGATCCCACACTGATGGTGGTGAAGTGCTTCTACCAAGTTATATAAGCTATCTGCAGTGATTTCTTCCCACTCACTTCCACCCTTTCTTCAAAGGGTGTCAACAGGGGTGGACTTAGTGATTTGGAGGCCCCGGGGCAGAGGTTAGTCAGAGGTTTTTAGAGTAAAGATGTCATTTAATTGTAAAAATGCATGACCTTTTAATGTGCCATGAACACAACTAGTCATTATGTTTTCATTTGATTCTCAAACAAATCACTTCAAAAAGATAGGGTACAGCCAAAATAATTCAATCCTAAATAAATAGTACACTGTGCACCCGCCAACTTCACTTCAATCGCAAGTCGATGAAACTATCTCACCGGAGAAAGCATTAGAGCGAGCGAAACAGCGCCCTTCTGTCTTACTATATGTAGCCCATGTATCTGATGACATGCCATACTCTTTTTGGCCAAATAGCATCAGATACATGGTGTACACATACAGTACATGTCCTCTGCCTCGATGACGATGGCAGTATTAGCAGCAGAACCTGTCTTTTTACTAAAGAAATGTTAAAATGAAATTTTCTTTCTATCTTTTTCTTTTCTCTGCCCCACCTCGACTTTTTCCACATTTTGTTACGTTACAGCCATATTCTAAAATGGATCAAATTTTTTAAAATCCTCAGCAATCTATACACAATACCCCATAATGACAGTGAAAACAGGTTTTTAGAAATGTTTGCAAGTGTATTAAAAATAAAACTATGTATTCAGACCCTTTGCTATGAGACTTGAAATTGAGCTCAGGTGCATCCTGTTTCCAGTGATCATCCTTGAGATGTTTCTACAACTTGATTGGAGTCCACCTGTGGTAAATTCAATTGATTGGACATGATTTGGAAAGGCACACACCTGTCTATATAAGGTCCCACAGTTGACAGTGCATGTCAAAGCTAAACCCAAGCCATGAGGTCAAAATAATTGTCCATAGAGCTCCGAGACAGGATTGTGTCGAGGCACAGATTTGGGGACGGGTACCAACATTTTTTTTGCAGCATTGAAGGTTCCCAAGAACACAGTGGCCTCCATCATTCTTAAACGGAAGAAGTTTAGAACCATCAAGACTTCCTAGAGCTGGCCGCCTGGCCAAACTGAGCAATCAGGGGAGAAGGGTCTTGGTCGGGGAGGTGACCTAGAACCCGATGGTCACTCTGACAGTGCCCTATAATTCCTCTGTGGAGATGGGAGAACCTTCCACAAGGACAACCATCTCTGCAGCACTCCACCAATCAGGCCTTTATGGTAGAGTGACCAGACGGAAGCCACTCCTCAGTAAAAGACACATGACAGCCTGCTTGGAGTTTGCCAAAAGGCACCTGAAGACTCTCAGACCATGAGAAACAAGATTCTCTGGTCTGATGAAACCAAGATTGAACTCTTTGGCCTGAATGCCAAGTGTCACGTCTTGAGGAAACCTGGCACCATCCCTATGATGGTGGCAGCATCATGCTGTGGGGGTGTTTTTCAGCGGCAGGGACTGGGAGACTAGTCAGGGTCGAGGCAAAGATGAACGAAGCAAAGTACAGAGAGATCCTTGATGAAAACCTGCTCCAGAGCGCTTAGGACAGGCTGGGGCGAAGGTTCACCTTCCAACAGGACAATGACCCTAAGCACACAGCCAAGACAACGCAGGAGTGGCTTTGGGACAAGTCTCTGAATGTCCTTGAGTGGCCCAGCCAGAGCCCAGAGTTGAACCCAATCGAACATCTCTGGAGAGACCTGAAAATAGCTGTGCAGAAACTCTTCCCATCCAACCTGACAGAGCTTGAGAGTATCTGCAGAGAAGAAACTCAAATACAGGTGTGCCAAGCTTGTAGCGTCATACCCAAGAAGACTCATGGCTGTAATCACTGCCAAAAGTGCTTCAACAAAGTAGAGTAAAGGGTCTGAATAGTAAATGTGATATTTCAGTTGTTTTCTTTCTTTTTTTTAGCAAAAAAATCTAAACTTGTTTTTGCTTTGTCAGTATGATGTATTGTGTGTAGATTGATGAGGGGAATTTAAAAAACATATATTTTAGAATAAGGCTGTAACCTAACAAATTGTGGGAAAAGTCAAGGGGTCTGAATACTTTACGAAGGCACTGTAAAGTCCAAAGGTATTAGGACAGTGACAATTGTGTTGTTGTTTTGCCGCTGTAATCCAGCACTTTGAAATGATACAATGACTATGAGGTTAAAGTGCTGTCAGCTTAAATTTGAGGATATCTTCATCAATATCAGGTGAACTGTTTAGAAATTCTAGCACTTTTGTACATAGTCCCCCCATTTTAAGAGACCAAAACTGTTGGGACAAATTCACTTGTGTATTAAAGTGGTCAAAAGTTGATTTAGTATTTGGTCCCATATTCCTAGCACACAATGATTACATCAAGCTTGCGACTCTACAAACTTGTTGGATGCATTTGCTGTTTGTTTCGGTTGTGTTGAATGAATGGTAAATATTGTATTGCGTCATTTTGGAGCTTCTTTTAATGTAAATAAGAATATAACATGTTTCTAAACACTTCTACTGATATTTATTTCTTTGTAACTTTCTCACTCATCATTATTCACAATTCTTTCAGGATTATCCATAATCATGGTAGCATCCACATTAATGTAGTTTAACTGTTTAGAAACATATTCTATTCTTATTTACAATAAAAGTGACTCCAAACTGATGCAATACATTATTTACCATTCATTTGTATTGGGCACAAAATAATCTGAAACACAACCAAAACAAACAGCAAATGCATTCAACAAATTTGTAGAGTCACAAGCTTGGTGTAGTCATTGCATGCTATGAATATGGGACCAAATACTTAACTTTTGATTACTTTAATACACATACTGTATAAGTGAATTTGTCCCAATACTTTTGGTCCCCTAAAATGGGGGGACTATGTACTAAAAGTGATGATATTTCTAAACGGTTCACCCGATTATGGATGAAAATACCTTCAAATTAAAGCTGATAGTCTGCACTTTAACCTCATAGTCATTGTATTTCAAAATAACAAAAAATGTGTCATAGTCCCAATACTTTTGGAGCTCACTGTATTTATGGAAATAAATAATTGATCTATTATGAACAATGTTGCCTCGTTAATCTGGGCACAGTAGCCAGGCAAAACCCCCTTCCCTCCCCATTTCTTTTGTAACTTTGAAGCTTCCCTCAGATTTTGCTGTTGCTGAACCAACATGCTGAAGCAGGATAGAATGAGAGCGATGAGCTGAGCAGCCCACGACAGTGGGCCGCTTGTCAGGGGAGCGGAGCATAGGGGGGCCTCAAGGGGAGAAATGCATCTTTTTTAAATGATTACTAGTATTATTTGTTTTAATTATGACCAGATCATGAGGCCCCTTGATGATGTGAGGCCTGAAGCAGTTGCCCCTTCTGCCTAATGGTAAGTCCGCTACTGGGTGTCAATACAGCCGAACACTGTGTTTTTGGCAGAGAATGGACCGTTTAGGAGAGTACAGAGAATATAGTATGAGTGAGCCTTGTTGTGGTCAGACAATGTTCTGATTTATGTTTCACTGTGCTGTGTTGGTACTATGGCTGGATGATGACAGTGGTTAGAGTGAGTTGCATTTAAACTAATCATGAGTAACAAAGTTTTTGTTTATGACATCTCAGCGTGTGCAGTGTGTGTTTGTGTTCGTTCACCTGATATTCAAGGTCACATTCTGCACTGTGGTGGTTGAATAACTACTTTAAGAGTATAGGTGATATTTGATGTTTTTGAAAACATATGGCATTACTCTTCAACGATATATTCAGCAAAATACTACAAATGGTCATACCACCAAATGAACAACAGTCTTCCATAAATCCAGTAATCAGCTAAATAAATGGAAAAATACATTTAGGACAGCATATGTTCATCTCACCTGGCGTACTGTGTAGACAAACGTTTAGATACAGTATGCAGGCGTCTGGCTGAATTGAAGGGATCCAACTCCAGGAACATCTTTACATTTAAATTGTAGCGAGGAACAGTATAATAACCTGACCAGCCAAAAATAGAACCATAGTTAATTGATTATGTAAAGGAATGTTTCAGTCTGAATTTATTAGAAGTATGCTTTTCAATGCTATGAATATTTTCAATGTAAGCTATTTTCTACTGCCTGCTATGTTGAAGCTATAAATAGTATGCATATGTGACATTTTTATACAACAGAAAAATACAATTTTCATTAAAACCTTTGTCTATGAAACACTGTCTATGAAAGACCTTGGTCTTTTTCTACTTACTGTGATTCTTTACTCTCAACCTAACTTTATTTCTCATAAACTATAAAAAAAAATGTATTAATCTTTAGTATTTGTCAACAATCTTCTCCTATTACACAGCAGACAACAAGGTCCCTCACACAAATCATTTAGCTCTCATTTGATAGACCAGTTTCTGCTCTGAGTACTTAGCCCTTATTCTCTGCACACGTACTGTCTGACTCACCCTTTTGTCTTGATATCATTTTTATAATGTTACAGGGCAACCAAACCGTTTCCAGAACATTTCCACATCAGTCTCTGTTCCAGACTGGAGTGCCAGTAACCCAGACAGTAACTCTGCTCTTCTGAACAATGTGTGTGTATTAAAAACCTCTTAAGGATCCGTAGGATCGGTGTCCCTATACCGGGACGGTTGTTGCTAACGTGCGCTAATGTGACTAGAATGACGTTGTAAGTAACAGCAAACTTTCCAGGACATAGATGTGTCTTATATGGGCAGAAAGCTTCAGTTCTTGTTAATCTAACTGCACTCTCCAATTTACAGTAGCTATTACAGTGAAAAAATACCATGCTATTGTTTGAAGAGAGTGTACAACAGCAAAAAACTTTTATCACAGCAGCTGGTTTGATGCATTCACCTCTGAAGGTAAATAATGTACTTACATTCAGTAATCTTGCTCTGATTTGTCATCCTGAGGGTCCCAGAGATAAAATGTAGCATAGTTTTGTTTTGATAAAATCAATTTTTATATTCAAATGTAGGGAACTGGGTTCTACAGTTTGAACCCCTGCTGTCTCTGGCCCCACACCCACCCCGCCTGGCCATATAGATGTGTGAAGGTTAGTGTTTTTTCTGTAGGGAAGCTAATTATGCATAATGTATAACATTCCTGGGAGTGTGTAAACTTACGTTTTGTATTACCATATCATTTTTGTATGTTCTTTATAGTTATATACTTGAAAATGTATCAACTGACCAATTCGTCACGTTTGGGCAGACTTGATAGAAAATATTGTGCAGTATTGCAATGCTTCACTAGATCAGTCTGAAACTTTGCACGCACACTGCTGCCATCTGGTGGCAAAAATCTCAATTGCGCCTGAACTCCTATATGATATTATGGCCTTTCTCTTGCATTTCAAAGGTGATGGAACCCCAAAAAATAGAGAAAACGCATGTGTTTATGTTTGTATTATCTTTTACCAGATCTAATGTGTTATATTCGCCTACTTTAATTTCAACAAACTTCAAAGTGTTTCCTTTCAAATGGTATCAAGTATATGCATATCCTTGCTTCAGGTCCTGAGCTACACACAGTTAGATTTGGGTATGTCATTTTAGCTGAAAAAATTTAAAAAAGGGTCCGATCCTTAAGTTAACAGCATCGCAGAGTATGGAGGGGACTGACTGAATTCACACACGCAGACACGCACACATGCACGTACGCATACTGTTATAGGCCTTAGACTGTGGGGATAAACGTGTGCTGCATGTACACACAAATGAACCATTGCCTCCAGGACACACACACAGACACACACACACATACACTCAAACAAACCCCGGAGTCTCTGTGTCCTTGTTTGTTCAATGTGCGGTCCAAACCAACACGTCCATCTGTCAGTCTGTCCGTCCTGTGGATGTGATGACAGGCTGCGGTTGGCCCACACCTCTGATGTATTTGAACTAGCATTGCCTAAGGCGGGGAATATTTATAACTTCAATCAATTCCCAATGCATAGCACTCCTACAGTTCAGTTTGCCTCTCATTCACTGTGTGTGTAGCTACAATGAGGGCTTGGTGTAACGATAGTCATTTTCTTCCTCCTCCTCGGACGAGGAGAGGCGAGAAGGATCGGACCAATACGCAGAGTGGTTAGTTTCCATAGTGATTTAATATACAACAAAACAATATGCGATACAAAATAACAAAAATACTACCGTGACAGTCCCGTGTGGCACAACTACTGACACGGAAATCAAACACCCACAAAACACACGTGAAACCCCGGCTGCCTAAGTATGATTCTCAATCAGGGACAACGATTGACAGCTGCCTCTGATTGAGAATCATACCAGGCCGAACACACAAAATCCCAACATAAAAATCACACATCGACAACCCACCCAACTCACGCCCTGACCATACTAAATAAATACAAAAACAAGGGAAAACAGGTCAGGAACGTGACACTTGGATTAATTCATATTTAATGGCACTATAGTTTAAATCATATTTCAAATGGAATTGTGAAGGTGGGATTCAATCAAACATGCCAGATTCATTATCCAATATCTTTGTTTACAAAATCATTCCTCACACTCTTACCATTAAGCCAGTGGAAGTGCAGAGGAAATGAATGGTTTATTATCAATCCATTTATCAATAATTTTCCATGCTGAAGCATGTTATTCTTCTCTACATTTAATTAACATGGGGATCACGGCTAGAAACATTATATTAATCAACTGACAGGACCCGATATTTGAGCTACTCCACACAAACACTAGCACCCAGGTTCTCCCTTATGCATTCCAATGAACCAGATCGGCCACCAGATCCCTGCTACACCAATAAGACTGACAGCAAATAATCTCCCTGGCACATCTAGCCATACAGATGTAACAGTATTGCTTGCGTCCCTCTCCTTGCCCCAACAGGCTCCCTCTGAACTCATCGACAACAGTCACCCTCGAAACATCATTACCTATTGCTCCACAAAAGCGAGCGACGTCACCAATTAAAACACTACTAGCACACATTGCTAACTACCCTAGCCATTTCACATCGGTTACAGTCACCCCCTTTGACCTTTTTCTTCTCCTTTTCCACAGGTCAGAGCCCAACTGAGTGATCTGGGTCTTGGCACCAATGTAACAATATTGCTTCTGTCCCTATCCTTGCCCCAACCTGGGCTCAAACCAGGGAAACTCTGTACACATTGACCACAGTCACTCTTGAAGCATCGTTACCTATCGCTCCACTAAAGCCACAGTTCTTGCAGAGCAAGGGAAACAGCTACTTCATGGTCTTAGAGTAAATTACATCACCGATTGAAACCTTACTAGCGCACACCGCTAACTAGCTAGTCATTTCATACCGGTTACACAGAGAATAATGACAATTTCAAAATGTATTATGCTACATCTGTGCTAATTATAAAACCCCATCAGATTATAAAAACAGTGCATTTGGCTCAGCGAAAGAGAGGGGAGGCAAAAAGAGGTAGGGAGCTCTGTGGCCTGGACATTTAGTATCTCTCATCAGCTTTGCTGTTCTCTCTCTCTTTTTCTCTCTTTCTCTCTCTCTTTCAGCTCTACTCCTCACCCACTCCACTCCACCGTCTCTCAAGGAATGAAAAATTCATGGAAAACCTGGGTTGTGTTCAGTACGTAAATTAGAACGTTCAATTGAACGGAAGCGGTGCTGAACTGAACGACCAGTTGAAAAACGGCATTCAGAATGCACTGCTGCCCTTTAAATATGTCACTCATTGCTTCAAGCAGCACCCCGACTGAACGGAGCAAAGTCTGTTCAAGAACATACAAGAACGTTTTGGGAAAACCTAGTTCAGTACAAACCCTTCCTCAACGTAGCAAACATTAAAGTGAACTGAATGAATCCCAGGATTTGATACAGCCGTGCCCCTCTGAGTTCACACAGGGTCCTGGCAATAGCAACCTTTATCCTCCCTCCATCCCTTGAGCAGAATAAATGCAAAAGTATCTCAGGTTAACAGCTAATGAATGAATGCATGTCCAGCAGTGGAGGCTCCTCAAAGGAGAAATGGGAGGACCATCCTCCTCAGTGAATATCATAAAAATAAAAATAGTGAAGCATTAAAAAAGTTATCCTTTTTAGATACAATTATACATATCTTTTTTACCTTTATTTAGCTACACAAGTCAGTTAAGAACAAATTCTTATTTTCAATGACAGCCTTGGGTTAACTGCCTTGTTCAGGGGCAGAATGACAGATTTGTACCTTGTCAGCTCGGGGTTCTGAACTTGCAACCTTTCGGTTACTAGCCCAACGCTCTAACCACTAGGCTACCCTGCTGCCAAATCTTTTAGTAAACCACAATGTTTTGCAATGAAGGTCTACAGTAGCCTCAACAGGACTCTGTAGGGTAGCACCATGGTGTAGCCGGAGGACAGCTAGCTTCCATCCTCATCTGGGTACATTGGTTCTCACCCATTTCCATAGACTATAACACAGTAATTATGACAACTTCCAGAGGATGTCCTCAAACCTATCAAGCTTCAGAACTCTTGCAGCATGAACTGACATGTTGTCCACCCAATCGACCCAAGGATAACAAAATTAACCTAGTACTGAAAGCATAAGCTACAGCTAGCTAGCAATGCAGTGCATAAAATGTGATGAGTTGTTGACTCAAAGAGAGAGAAAGACAATAGTTGAACAGTTTTGAACAAATGCAATCCTTAAAAAATTAAGGAGAAGCTTTGACTTACTTAGCTAGCGAATGCAGCTGGCTAGTTTAGCCTACTCAAACAACTGGTTCAAACAGAGAGGAGTGCTATGTTAGTTAGCTGGCTGTGGCTTTTCAACACTGGATTTCTTCCAAGTCAAGGTAAGCTTTTGGTTTTATTAATTTACTGCCACCGGTGCCCGCCGGTGGAACCGCTAAACTGCTTGCTGTACGCTGTACCTCATGTTTGTAGTGGGTTTACTAACATGTTAGTTCTAGTAGCTATGTTGACTATGACATTAGCTAATATGGTGACAACGATGTAGGCTGTGTGTAGTTGTTAGCAGTTATGGTATGAAGGTTTGGCTTGTTCACAGACAGCTGTTGTGTTGTGCAATGAAGTTCACTAGTGAAGGGAAAAGGTGAGAGGAGGATAGCACGTAGATGCAAGAAGGAATTCTTCAACGAGCGAAGTGATCGTGCTGTTTGTATGTGACTATAAAAGTGTGCTATAAAAGTGCATGTGATTCTGCCGATTCTGTTGAAAAACGTTTCTTAAACGAAAGCAAACTAAACAAAACTGGGATAAACATACCTGAATTTGTCCAATAGAAACTCTGGTTTGCAGCTGTTGGACTAATGATCACGCCTTAGATCAGGTAGATACAAGCAAGAGTGTACAAGTCGGTATTGAATGTCACTCACTGTCTGTCACCTTGTTGACTCCAATTTTTCTCTCGACCTGTGCACCTACATTGTATTCTTTCATTCGAAGGCTAGGTTGTAGCAACCTCATGATGGGATATAGGGAAAATTACAGTATCATGTAGTAGCCTAAACCTATCGATGTTACATTGAGCTGGGTGAATGGAATATCAATGACAGTCATCCAATATGCTGTGATAGAAATAAGGCCATGCTCATAATGTTTTTAAATAAAAAAAGTTTTTTTCCTCCCTCATCTTCTTATGGCTGCAGTGGCAGTATTGAGTAACTTGGAAAAAGGTGCCCATTTCAAACGGCCTCGTACTCAATTCTTGCTCGTACAATATGCATATTATTATTACTATTGGATAGAAAACACTCTCTAGTTTCTAAAACCGTTTGAATTATTTCTCTGAGTGAAACAGAACTTATTCTGCAGCCCACTTCCTGACAGGAAGTGAGATTTCTGAAATCGAGGTCTCTGTTCTAGGGCTTGCCTATAAATGGGCATGATACGTATTAGTATACATGCACGTCATACACCTTCCCCTAGATGTCAAGAGGAAGTGAGAGAAGAAATGAAGTGATTATCTTGGTCTGAGGTGGAATAAATCCTCTTGGAATGACGTGTCCGCCATTTCCTGTTTTCTGAAAAGCGCGAAGTTGGACCTGGAATTGCCTTCTGGAAAGCTGTCGTTATAGGCGAATACTATCTCCGGCTTTGATTTTATTTGATACATGTTACAATATCATCGTAAAGTATGTTTTTTCAATATAGTTTTATTAGATTATTGAAATTTTTTCGGGACGTTAGGCGTGTTGTGTTGTCTGTGTTTGTTGACGATGGAGAGCTTCGCGCCACTTGGCCAGTGTGCTTGCTAATTCAAGAGGGGAAAACGATGTTCTAAATCCAAACAACGACTGTTCTGGACAAAGGACCCCTTGTACAACATTCTGATGGAAGATCACCAAAAGTAGGACCCATTTTATGATGCTATTTCATATATCTGTCGAACTGTGCTATCGCTACCGTTTGCCTTGAATCAATGCTGTTGTGTGTTAGCTATTGTAGTAAGCTAATATAACGCTATATTGTGTTTTCGCTGTAAAACACTTAAAAAATCGAAAATATTGGCTGTATTCACAAGATCTTTGTCTTTCATTTGCTATACACCATATATTTTTCAGAAATGTTTTATGATGAGTATTTAGGTATTTGACGTTGGTGTCTGTAATTACTCTGGCTGCTTCGGTGCTATTTCTGACGGTAGCTGTGATGGTAGCAGCAATGTAAAACTGATTTATACCTCAAATATGCACATTTTTCGAACAAAACATTGATTTATTGTATAACATGTTATAGGACTGTCATCTGATGAAGTTGTTTCTTGGTTAGTTTGGTTGGATCTTGGTTAGTTAGGTTGGCTTTGTGCATGCTACCTGTGCTGTGAAAAATGTCTGTCCTTTTTTGTATTTGGTGGTGAGCTAACATAAATATACGTGGTGTTTTCGCTGTAAAACATTTAAAAAATTGGACATGTTGGCTGGATTCACAAGATGTTTATCTTTCAAATGCTGTATTGGACTTGTTAATGTGTGAAAGTTAAATATTTCTAAAAATATATTTTGAATTTCGCGCCCTGCACTTGAGCTGGCTGTTGTCATAAGTGTACCGGTGTCGGGCTTGCAGCCTGAAGAAGTTTTTAAACGGCACCGACCGCTAGTGATGTCCTTATGCAGGCGTCTGCTGCTGAGGGGGAGCCAGCTATTCCTAGTAGCAGTGCACTGGAGATTTGGAGGTAAATGTCACTTGGCTGTTTCTACAAAACACTATATATTTCTTTATTTAACACCACATGCTTTTTCCACACCACCATGCAGAATTGAATGATGAAATCTAAAAGTTTGGAATAATTGGAATGGCAATGCATCTCATCAAGTCAGAGTGAAAAGCAGTGCTTGTGTTCAGTTACTTCAAAGCCTGGAAGGATGGCTCCCTCTATAGGGCCTGAAAGATTATTCCGTACTAAGGGAGTTTTTCGTTGTCAGTTTTTGCTATCTTGGGTTTTGTTTGGGCTTTTAAGTTGATGTATGACTAATTACTTAGTATTAAGTGCTATAAGAATACAATGTATTTGATGATTGATGATGATGAGTCAGAATGCTAAGACACAGTAGAATTGATATTACTATAAAGGTTTTTATTAAATGTGTGTACTTTTTTACAATATGGGGATTGTCTTAGTATTAACACATCAACGTTCACAAACTCAATCTGGGATAAAAATCTTAAATTGGTACATTTCTTGATGAAATCACCAGTGAGCCACAGGGAATAGGCTTTACAAAACAATAGGATCTCAAGGACCAACATTACAGCCATATTAGGAGTTTGGCTACTGCCTTGTATTCATATTCGTAGAATGTCTTCACAAAATCATATATTCTGTGCATATTCACCTATAGTGACTCGGTCTCCATCCGCTGCAGGCCAAGTATAACAGTAGGTCACAATTACTTTAGAAGAGTTTTAATTTGGGGAGACCCAATCTTTTAATGTCACAATCTCCTCAGATCATCAGAGATCATTTAAGCATGGCATTTAAAGGGTATGATGCAAAAAAGCTATGTTTCCTAACTAATGATGAAATTAAAAGATTTAATCTCCTCCTGAACAAGAAGGAACTCTATGGATTGTGTTGACTATCTGATTATGGTAGACCAAAGCATGAAACTCAAATTGAAGAAAATCTGCAATCTTGTACTGCATATCCATTTCTACAGCAAGATCTTGAGACTTTAGCAAATGAAATCAAATACTGTTAAGTGCTATTGTCAGCCACTAAATACGACAATAAAATGTTTGGTCCATGCTCGCTCAAAAGCATAGACATGTTGTCACGCCCTGATCTGTTTCACCTGTCCTTGTGCTTGTCTCCACCCCCTTCCAGGTGTCACTTATTATGCCTGGTGTATTTACCCCTGTGTTTCCTGTCTCTCTGTGCCAGTTTGTCTTGTTTTCCAAGTCAACCAGTGTTTTACCTAGCTCCTTTTTCCCAGTCTCTGTTTGTTCCTAGCCCTCCTGGTTTTGACCCTTGCCTGTCCTGATGCCGAATCCGCCTGCCTGACCACTCTGCCTGTCCTGACCTCGAGCCTGCCTATGCCCTTGTACTGTTTGAACTCGGACCTGATCACTGAACCCCTGCCTGTCCTGACCTCGAGCCTGCCTATCGCCTGGTACTGTTTGGACTCTGACCCGGTTTATAAACTCTCGCCTGTCCCCGACCTGCCTTTTGCCTACCCCTTTTGTTATAATAAATATCGGATCTCAACCATCTGCCTCCTGTGTCTGCATTTGGGTCTCGCCTTGTGCCCTTATAAATGTTCTGTTAAAATGCTGCAATATATATATATAAATGCTTTACATAAATATTATATAGACATTATACATTTTAGGATAAATTTGTTGTCGGGTAATGTGTATTGTAATTCATGATGATTGAATCAGATTTTCCAGTAGAAGTGTCATGGGACTCAGTTACATAGGAGCCAGATTATTTATTATTTGTGCACCATTCTACTCTCTCCTTATGAGGGTGTAGGTTGCCTCATGAGGCTGCCTTTTCAAAAATGAATAAAATATATATACCAACTAAATATATGTGCATAACTGCACCTTTATTTGCACTTATATCTTTATTCAACACAACAGATTTGCTATCGAATGCTGTACTTTTCTTTACAAAATAAAGGAACAAAAACTCATTCCTCATAAAGAATGAAGTATAAGGTGCGACATATGGTTCTTGAAAGCCTACTACAGGTAGTATGAAAGTAGTAATATTACACATGCTCATAGGAAACACAAAGAGTATGACAATAAGCAATATTACATATTCCTCCTGGACCACTATCCTTGCTGCTTCAGACGATGTCCTTCATGATAAAACATCAAATATTTAGTTTGGAAAATACAATGAATTAGAGCCTTCTTTCCTGAGACACAATCAAACCCTGTTAAAGTACAGTAGGGCATCCTCATTAAAACAGAGGCAGATAAAGTGACGAGACTAATACTGTGAAGTGGAGACGGACAGAGAGCCCACTAAGGAAAGAAATTGACCTATACCTGAGATCAAATAACGACATGTTAGCTATCTCCTTCCTCATTCATCATTTTTGTGCGTTAACAAGATGTGATAACAGGTAAGCATTACAGTTCACTCTATGGGAAATATGCAAATATACGTATTACCTCTTTGACATCAATATGAACCTCTTGGTTGACATGTATTTTTTACAGATTAACATCTCAAACATTTAAGAAAATTACGTAACATTATAGAACATGTGACATCACTCAACTTTCCTAATACCATCATTCAAAATGTAACATAATAAAATAATAAACAAATAAAATCAGATGATCAGCAAAACAGTGAGAGTACAAACTGAAAAGAATACAAACAACAAAAACACAACTCTACTAAGACACTGAGAGAGGAGATATTGCGTTTGAATAAATACTGTCAAATAAATATTGTTGATGCCTCTTGCCAATGTTAGGCCCTTGGGCTGAGAGGAGAGCCTTCTGCCTTTCCATTGTTCTGAAGAGGTCAGTGAGACCTGGTCCTCTCAACACATCAACCGCTTTCACCCACTGTCTGTGGATGTTTCAGGCCTTGACAGGACATCCCAACACAGCCATACTTTTGTTTTTACAGTGTGGTGAATGCTGACAATCTCAGTTAGAGTAGAGATGAAGAGTTCAAAGAACAAAAATTGAGAGTCTGACATTTTATAATAACCAATAAGATAATTATTTCCACTGAATATTTAGATGTTTTTCTAAAGATTGTTTTCTTGCATATAACTCAATGCCTGGACCACATACACAAGCGCACACAGTATCATGCAAAATACTTTTGATAAACATTATTGTGAATGATTAAATTAGGATGTTTATATGCACACTAATAAATGTGATATTAAACTGATTACGGCAGTAGGCAGAGTAAGGCATTATCATGTAAACACCTTACTCTGCTTATCTTAATTGGCGTAAGGTCATAATTGAAGTAAGCATGAACTGATTAAAACACTTGGACTTCTGAGCAATCTTTCGATTTATTAGAACATGTAAACACTTTAATCAGAGTTCCAGCTCTTGAGTAGACTACGAGAACACTCTCAGAAGTTGCCTTGTGGCCTGTCTCAATGTGAGTTAAAGATGGAATACACAGTAGGGGAAACAGCGCCACTGTCCGCCCAAGGCCGTCGTTATCAGGGGCTCACAGCAAAGCTGTGAAATCTATCGTTATTCTTAGATATATTTTTTTTAGATGGCCAAATAACTCAAATATGGATTGGTCATTTTCTTTCTAATTTGGTGCACAGAAACTAAATGCCTTGAGTAACTTGGTCAAAAAGAATGGTTCTGATGGCCAATAGATGGTGCTGTTATAAGCAGTCCCACTTAAACCCTCATATCCTCCACCTTGTTTGACCTAGAGAAACTTGGAATGAGGTGTCTTTTCTCATGTTGAACAAATTTGCCTCAAGGACCCATGACGTCCATAGATTTTCCACCATCTTAGACATTTTGGAAAATCTTTGAAAAACCTATTCTCATGAACCAAATAACACCAACTTCGGTATGTAGGCCCATGGTACATCGCTTAACGTAGTTTGAGGAAGGCTAAGGGATTGGTTAAGAGATGGCTGAGTTATTGATAATCAGGAAATCAGATTTTACGTGTCCATTTAAATCGCTTGTAAATCCCCTTCACAATGGCCTACCAACTTGATACTTTTATACTCATCAAAGACCATGAACCATGTTAAATTTGGCATTGATATCTTAAACAATAACAAAACTATGAACAATTCACTTTTTTGACTACGTAAAGCTAATGCTTAAAAGAATCATAAAAAATCTTCTTCTCATGGACTAAAAGTCAGATTTACTCCAAAATGTGGTATTTGAACTCTTTCAAAGATGGCCACACTATACCAGTAGATGCATTTTAGCACATATGGTAATATGCTAAAAATATATTTTTAAATCTTCTGCTGATGAACCATAGGACCAAATGACAGAAAATGTGGAATGTACAAAAATCTGATTTCATGTGTCCATTTAAACCATTGTAAATCCACTGCACAGTGGCCTATAAACTTCAAATGTGTCATCTCCCCTAAGACACCGCTAAGATGAACTAAACAGAATTTGGAAGTGAACTATATCTCACAATTACTCCAGATTTAGTTTTTAGACTCATTACATCAGTCTTTAATGTTAAGGGTTTTGAAATGTTGCTGCATTCAAATATGTACGCACGGTACATATAGATGAATGTTAGTACAGATGCTAATGCTTCAAATATTTTACAAATCTGATTCTCATGAATCAGATTGACTCCAGATTTGGTATATACACTCAATCAATTAACCTGTAATGAACTTGAGAATGATTATCTTCTGCATTCAAAGTCAGCCACGCTACACCACTAGAGGCTATAAGAACTGAACCGATGAACATGGGGCCATACAATTTGGTATGTAAACATTATGTATGTGTTCTTAGATGATTGAAACCATTTCCCTGTAGGTTTTATGGGTATTATGACACCTCCACTGTGGGGCTCTATATAAAGTCACTGCAACTTTAAATGGCTGCACCAGGCCAGTTGGTGGGACTATAGATGTCATTGGCACCAGTGGCACCATAGGATACTAGAGCAATAACTATTGATCAAGTGGACTTTGTTCGTCTGCATTAGACAATGTGAAATAGTTCCAACATGCTAGACTGCTTGTTTTCCTACTGGTCACAGACGTCAATTCAATGTCTATTCCATGTTGGTTCAACGTAATTTCATTGGGTTGCTATACAACTGTCCTTTCTGTCATCCTGTGAACCCTGTTCATTGCTGCTCTTAGGTATATTTGTTTTTGTGGTAAAAAAAAATTCCAGTACATATTTTGCTGTTCTATTGCATGTGCAATGATGTCCGAGAGAATAAAGAAACTGTGTTTATGGTTTGCAATAACTTCTTTGTTGATTAAATATCGCAAACGGACGTGGCAATTTCACGTAACAATTTCATGTTAGTGAAGGATTTCTGACTACTTGTGTGTGAATATACTTCTCTTTGAATGGGCTAAACCTTTACTACCAGCATTGATCTCAACTAAGACGTAAAGACTGACATCAGTGCATACAGAATGGTTAACAATGACAGGAACATAGTGCTGTAAGACATAGCCACTACTTTAACAGACTTTGTTGTGCTGTTTGCCTTCATTATTTGGTTCAACCACTTCATCCACTGGCTGCTACGTAGCAGTGGACCGTGCAGTTTGTGTATGAGCTCAAATTTTATTTTGTTTCGTGATGTCAACGACATCTGTGAACATGCATAGAGAGACAGTAAGAATCACATGATGACTTTGATCGTTGATGAAAAGTGCTGCTACAGTCAGACCTGCCTGAAGCAGGGGACAACGCTAAACGCCAACACCACAGTCCCTCCAGCTCTCTTTAGAGTATATCATACCTCTTTCTGAACAGCGCTTTAGATCTTACAGGTGCACATAAAAGTTTAAATATCTTCAAACTATGCAAGTCACAGGTGCACGAGTACACAATACAAAATAATCTGTATAAAGTGTAAAAAAAACCATCTTGGTGCCAGCCTTGAGCTGTAAACACAGAGAGGGACATGAGGTAGGAGAGTACAGAGAGCTGTTTGGAGCAGGAACATAGATACAGCAAGACTGGGTTGCGTAGGTCTGGGTGGTGAGCGGTGGTCAATGTCTTAGCAGTTGATAGCAGGGTTGTGATTGGACTGGTGAGGGGAAAGACCAAGAGTCATTTCACAGGAGAGAATCACTGTCTTTTTCTCACATTTCACTGTGAGACTCTTTTACGGATGGTCTGTCTTTAAGTGAGCCAGAAATGGTGTAAAACCTATGGGAGATACGACGAGAGAAAAGTTAAACTATGCAGTTTTAACTCTTGATCTAGTAACCTGTTAAACAAGATAAATGATAAACTATGCAGTTCAACCTCAAACTAATAACCAGTGAAAAAAAATAATTAACTACACCGTTTTAACTGTTGATCTACAATCTGTTCAGAGGAATAGAAAGTAGAAGAGAAAGTAATAATACCTTGACTTTTTAAAATGTCTACACTTCTTCAGGACTTGGAAACAGGAGGATTTTGCACAGGAGCGTTTCAGGTTAATAACTTGGTAGATGATGGGGTTGTACATGGCAGAGGACTTAGCCAGCAGAGTGGGGATCACAGAGACAGAGATAGGCACTGAGTCGGGCTCGCCAAACGCAGACACCACTGAGACCACTGCATATGGGATCCACGCTATCAAGAAACCAGCACAGATCAACATCGCCACCTGGAGGACAGAAGTAGAACCACATCACAGGTCTGTTTCACAATAGTAAAAGCATCTCTGAGGTGAGGTGCCGTGTACAAACATACCACACACACACACACACACACACACACACACACACACACGCACACACACACCTTGGTCAGTTTCAACTCCAGGCTATGGCTGTTCTTGTTCCTGGTGTCAAAGTGGGATATCTCTTTAGCTGAGGAGTTGACCTTGAAGATTATCATAACATAGGAGAAGACGATGATGCCGGTGGGGAAGATAAGGCAGAAGAAGAGGATGGCCATGACGAAGCTCTGGCCCGCCACGGAGGTCTGGGCCAGCCACCAGTCCAGGGTACAGGAGGTGCCAAACGGCTCTGGAGCGTAGCTGCCCCAGCCCACCAGGGGCATGGTGGCCCAGAAGCCTGCGTAGAGCCAGACAAACACCAGACACAGGAAGGCATGGTGCCTCATCAGCCACGTACCTGTGGGCAGAATTATGGGCAAAGGGATTGATCATTTATTGGTTCATTATCACAATAAAGTGTTAATTCAAACTGTTCAGATATTACAGATCACTCAAACGTGCTAATTATTCATTCTAATAAAGGTATTGTGTTACTGTAAATCTAAAACAAACTGAGAGCATAGCCCACTGTACCGTATCTAAGATGACAGATCTTGAGGTATCGGTCTAGGCTAACTACGGTCATGGTGATGAGGCTGCCAACACCGAAGAAGAAGCCAGCCCAGCCATAGAAACGACAGCCCTCCCAGCCAAACAGCCAGCGGTGGGAGAAACTGGACGCCACAAAGAACGGTTTCCCTGTGACTTCAAGAGCAAACAGAGACGTTACCACCTCAGATGATCACTGTGTGCTGTAAAGACATGAGAATGTACAGTACCAGCCAAAAGTTTGGACAGACCTATTCATTTAAGGCTTTTTCTTTATTTTTACTATTTTCTACATTGTAGAATAATAGTGAGACATCAAAACGATGAAATAACACATATGGAATAATGTAATAACCAAAAAAAGTGTTAAACAAATCTAAATATATTTTATGTTTTAGATTCTTCAAAGTAGCCACACTTTGCCTTGATGACAACTTTGCACACTCTTGGCATTATCTCAACCAGCTTCACCTGGAATGCTTTTCCAACATTCTTGAGGGGGTTTCCACATATGCTGAGTACTTGTTGGCTGCTTTTCATTCAATCTGCGGTCCAACTCATCCCAAACCATCTCAATTGGGTTGAGGTCGGGTGATTGTGGAGGCCAAGTCATCTGATGCAGCACTCCATCACTCTCCTTCTTGGTCAAATAGCCCTTCCACAGCCTGGAGGTGTGTTGGGTCATTGTCCTGTTGATAAACAAATGATAGTCCCACTAAGCGCAAACCAGATGGGATGGCACATTTCCACCAGTCTAATGTCCATTGTGTTTCTTGGCCCAAGCAAGTCTCTTCTTATTATTGGTGTCCTTTACTAGTGGTTTCTTTGCAGAAATTCGACCATGAAGGCCTGATTCACCCAGTCTTTTCTGAACAGTTGATGTTGAGATGTGTCTGTTACTTGAACTCTGTGAAGCATTTATTTGGGCTACAATTTCTGAGGCTGGTAACTCCAATTAACTTATCTTCTGCAACTCTGGGTTTTCCTTTCCTGTGGTGGTCCTCATGAGAGCCAGTTTCATCATAGCACTTGATGGTTTTTGCGACTGCACTTGAAGAAACTTTCAAAGTTCTTGAATTTTCGGGATTGACTGACCTTCATGTCGTAAAGTAATAATGGACTGTCATTTCTCTTTGCTTATTTGAGCTGTTCTTGCCATAATAAGGACTTGGTCTTTTACCAAATAGAGCTATCTTCTGTATATCACCCCTACCTTGTCACAACACAGCTGATTGGCTCAAATGCATGAAGGAAAGAAATTCCACAAATTAACATTTAACAAGGCACACCTGCTAATTGAAATGCATTCCAAGTGACTACCTGATGAAGCTGGTTGAGAGAATGCCAAGAGTGTGCAAAGCTGTCATCAAGGCAAAGAGTGGCTACTTTGAAGAATATCACATTTAAAATATATTTTGATTTGTTTAACACTTTTTTTGGTTACTACATGATTCCATATGTGTTATTTCAAAGTTTTAATGTCTTCAGTATTATTCTACAATGTAGAAAATAGAATAAAGAAATACCCTTGAATGAGCAGGTGCGTCCAAACTTTGACTGGTACTGTATAGTATGCATGTACAGTAATGTAGTAGTCAGGAGAATGTATGAGAATCACAATGAAAACCACCGTCTTCATCCACTTCACAGAAAACAAGTGCTGTTTTTCTGATCCCTCAATGATCAAATAAAATCAAAGGTTATTTGTCACGTGCGCCAAATACAACAGGTGTAGACCTTACAGTGAAATGCTAACTTACAATTAGCCCGACTAACCAACAGTGCAACTTTTAAGTAAATAATAGGTATTAGGTGAACAATAGATAAGTAAAGAAATAAAAACAACAGTAAAAAGACAGTTGAAAATAACAGCAGCGAGGCTATATACAGTAGCGAGACTATAAAAGTAGTGAGGCTATATACAGGAACCGGTTAGTCGGGCTAATTGAAGTAGTACGGTTGAAGTCAGAAGTTTACATACACCTTAGCCAAATACATTTAAACTCAGTTTTCCACAATTCCTGACATTTAATCATAGTAAATATTCCCTGTCTTAGGTCAGTTAGGATTACCACTTTATTTTAAGAATGTGAATTGTCAGAATAATAGTAGAGAGAATGATTTATTTCAGCTTTTATTTCTTTCATCCCATTCCCAGTGGGTCAGAAGTTTACATACACTCAATTAGTATTTGGTAGCATTGCCTTTAAATTGCTTAACTTGGGTCAAACGTTGCTGTAGCCTTCCACAAGCTTCCCACAATAAATTGGGTGAATTTTGGCCTATTTCTCCTGACAGAGCTGGTGTAACTGATTCAGGTTTGTAGCCCTTCTTGCTCGCACACGCTTTTTCAGTTCTGCCCACAAATTTTCTATGGGATTGAGGTCAGGACTTTGTTGTCCTTAAGCCATTTTGCCACAACTTTGGAAGTATGCTTGGGGTCATTGTCCATTTGGAAGACCCATTTGCGACCAAGCTTTAACTTCCTGACTGATGCCTTGAGATGTTGCTTCAATATATCCACATCATTTTCCATCCACAAGATGCCATCTATTTTGTGAAGTGCACCAGTCCCTCCTGCAGCAAAGCACCCCCACAACCTGATGCTGCCACACCCGTGCTTCACGGTTGGGATGGTGTTCTTCAGCTTGCAAGCCTCCCCCTTTCTCCTCCAAACATAACGATGGTCATTATGGCCAAACAGTTCTATTTTTGTTTCATCAGACCAGAGGACATTTCTCCAAAAGGTACGATCTTTGTCCCCATGTTCAGTTGCAAACCATAGTCTGGCATTTTATGGCAGTTTTGGAGCAGTGTCTTCTTCCTTGCTGAGCGGCCTTTCAGGTTATGTCGATATAGGACTTGTTTTGCTGTGGATATAGACACTTTTGTACCTGTTTCAACCAACATCTTCACAAGGTCCTTTGCTGTTGTCCTGGGATTGATTTGCACTTTTCGCACCAAAGTACGTTCATCTCTAGGAGACAGAATGCGTCTCCTTCCTGAGCGGTATGACGGCTGCGTGGTCCCATGGTGTTAATCCTTGCATACTATTGTTTGTACAGATGAACGTGGTACCTTCGGGCGTTTGGAAATTGTTTCCAAGGATAACCAGACTTGTGGAGGTCTACAATTTTTTCCCTGAGGTCTTGTCTGATTTCTTTAGATTTCCCCATGATGTCAAGCAAAGAGGCACTGAGTTTGAAGGTAGACCTTGAAATACATCCACAGGTACACCTCCAATTGTCTCAAATTATGTAAATTAGCCTATCAGAAGCTTCTAAAGCCATGACATCCTTTTCTAGAATTTTCCAAGCTGTTTCAAGGCACAGTCAACTTAGTGTATTGTGACGACCCTCCCACTCTGTCTGCCGTATTCTCTCTTTGTTCTTGTTTCCTTATTAGGATGCCGGTGGGTGGAGTTGGGAGGGTCGTCAGCTACATGGGAAACACCTGGGCCCACTGTCATAGGATAAATGCACCACTTCCCCATTCATGGAGGAGACTCTCTCCATGCAGACACCTTGATAGATTTTGTTGTGTTTCGTGGTGCTTTTTGGTTGTTTGCGTTGGCACCTTTCAACACCCTGCATTATCACATTCATGCATGCAAAACACTCACTTACACTGCTGATTACTGATTACACACACCATTGTATATTGTACTTAGTTACTTTATTTAATAAATATATATTTTGTTACTCCTTATCTCCACGTGGTCTCCCTTTTGTTACGGGCTTTGAGCCGGTTCGTGACAGTATGCAAACTTCTGACCCACTGGAATTGTGATACAGTGAATTATAAGTGAAATAATCTGTCTAAGCAATTGTTGGAAAAATTACTTGTGTCATGCACAAAGTAGATGTCCTAACCGACTTGCCAAAACAAAGGTTTGTTAACAAGAAATTTGTGGAGTGGTTGAAAAACAAGTTTTAATGACGCCAACCTAAGTGTATGTAAACTTCCGACTTCAACTGTATGTACGTGTAGGTATGGTTAAAGTGACTATGCATATATGATAAACAGAGAATGGCAGTAGTGTAAAAGAGGGGTTAGCGGGTGGTGGGTGGCGGGACACAATGCAGATAGTCCGGGTAGCCAATGTGCGGGTGCACCGATTAGTCGGGCTAATTGAGGTAGTATGTACATGAATGTATAGTTAAAGTGACTATGCATATATGACAAAAAGAGATTAGCAGCAACGTAAAAGAGGGGTTGGGAGGTGGGACAATGCCAATAGTCCGGGTAGCCATTTGATTACCTGTTCAGGAGTCTTATGGCTTAGGGGTAAAAGCTGTTGAGAAGCCTTTTGGTCCTAGACTTGGCGCTCCAGTACCGCTTGTCATGCGGTAGCAGAGAGAACAGTCTATGACTGGGGTGGCTGGGGTCTTTGGAAATTTTAGGGCCTTCCTCTGGTGTAGAGGTCCTGGATGGCAGACAGCTTAGCCCCAGTGATGTACTGGGCTGTATGCACTACCCTCTGTAGTGCCTTGCAGTCGGAGGCCGAGCAGTTGCCGTACCAGGCAATGATGCAACCAGTCAGGATGCTCTCGATGTTGCAGCTGTAGAACCTTTTGAGGATCTGAGAACCCATGACAAATCTTTTTAGTTTCCTGAGGGGGAATAGACTTTGTCGTGCCCTCTTCACGACTGTCTTGGTGTGTTTGGACCATTCTAGTTTGTTGGTGATGTGGACACCAAGGAACTTGAAGCTCTCAACCTGCTCCACTACAGCCCCGTCGATGAGAATGGGGGCGTGTTCGGTCCTCCTTTTCCTGTAGTCCACAACCATCTCCATTGTCTTGATTACGTTGAGGGATAGGTTGTTATTCTGGCACCACCCGGCCAGGTCTCTGACCTCTTCCCTATAGGCTGTCTCGTCGTTGTCGGTGATCAGGCCTACCACTGTTGTGTCATCGGCAAACTTAATGATGGTGTTGAAGTCGCGCCTGGCCACGCAGTCGTGGGTGAACAGGGAGTACAGGAGGGGACTGAGCACGCACCCCTGAGGGGCTCCAGTGTTGAGGATCAGCGTGGTGGATGTGTTGCTACCTACCCTCACCACCTGGGGGCAGCCCGTCAGGAAGTCCAGGAGGGAGGAGTTTAGTCCCAGGATCTTTAGCTTAGTGATGAGCTTTGAGGGTACTATGGTGTTGAACCCTGAGCTGTAGTCAATTAATAGCATTCTCATATAGGTGTTCCTTTTGTCCAGGTGGGAAAGGGCAGTGTGGAGTGCAATATAGATTGCATCATTTGTGGATCTGTTTGGGCTGTATGCAAATTAGAGTGGGTCTAGGGTTTCTGGGATAATGGTGTTAATGTGAGCCATTACCAGCCTTTCAAAAAACTTCATGCCTACGGACATAAGTGCTATTGGTCTGTAGTCATTTGGGCAGGTTGCCTAAGTGTTCTTGGGCACAGGGACTATGGGGGTCTGCTTGAAACAGATGCAGTATATTAACAATCCTGAGGCAAAGCATGTGACAGAAAAGCTGATAATAAATAGTGTTTACCAGTGCCCTATATCGTTCCCATCATTGTGTGAAGAGACATCCTCACTGCACCAGTCTGATGCCACAGAGGTCCAGCAAGTAAAGCTGTACTCTCCACCAACTCTCATAGTTAACAATATACTCTTTGTCTCAGTTCATGACTTCTACAGTATCAGGGTAAAACGGCTACCAAACAAAATTGACTTTCAACCATTCTGGACCTTCTGGGCCATTCTAGGTAATTCTGGAACATTCTGGACCTCTGATGCAAATCTGGCAGACACAAATTGATCATGCCTGTTGTCTTCTGTGGACAATGGTTCTAATCCTAGAGAGCAATACAAGCGTCTCATACAGAGGGACGTAGTCGGCCCAGACACAGATAAACAAGTGAGAATCCTGTGGTTGTATGAGGCACAGAGAGAGCTGGCCAGAACTTGTTCTGAGACAGAGCGACACACTGTTGTGAATTCTGCTTCTGGCTGGGTCACAGCTAGGAGGTGCTAAAATATTCACAATAAATGTTATTTTTTAAACCACATTTCTTAACTAAGATGACTGTTTGCAAAGGAACTAAATCTCTTGTACATCAAAGGCCTAGTCTGTCGATGTATTGTGATCAACAGGCCATGTAGAGTAACTTTGGCGTTAACGTGATGCTGTTCCTCTAATATCCATAGGGTGGCGATAAAGGACCAATTTCAGGTTTAGCCACAATTTAGCATTCTTGAATATTGAGTTATCAAACATGCCTAACAAGGTAAATGATTGAGAGAAATATTGACCTGTTACATTAATATTAATTTACAAGGAATTGATGCAACATGCATCAATTGTTCTGAAAGAGAGACAGGAGCGTAATTAGGCACTCCACACACAACAATGAAATATCAATGTAATATAATTCAACAATGGTGATTCAGACAGAGAGAGACTGGGATATTAGGTGTGGACAGACCTGGGATCAGATGATGAGACTTCAAACAATGATGTCAGTTGTATGATGTCTATGATTTTAAAACAACTCTGTGGTTCTCTCTACCCATTTCTCTTTCTTTGTTGTCATTATATTCCACCCCTTCATCTTCTTCCAACCATGACAACCATTCCCATGTGTCAGGATGTACTACCAAGAATGTTAATGCCGCGCTAACATTGTTCATATACATGCGGTTCTGAATTGAAATACACAGAATACACGGGACTAATCCCCCTTACAATGTTCTGTGCAGAGACACTGTAAATGGACATACTTTATGAAAAGAATGCGGAATGGTTTACCTGATATGCCAAAGTCAAAGATGGCTAAGTTAACTGTCATGAGCTCAGGCGGCCTTAGCTTTGTCTTGCGTTTGATGGTCATGTATATAACATAGCCATTTCCTGTGGCAGACAGGATCCCTGCAGAGAAAAGAGAGGACAAGAGGAATGCATGACAAGTTGTAAAAATGCAACATGACAGGGTGTACCTACAAGTTAGTTCATTTACATACTTAGGCCTATGGCACAATTGGTTTAATACGTGAGATTTTGCCCTGTGTGTGTTTATCTCTAGAGCCTTGATACATGATAATGATGCATGCCCTACTGTCAAGTTAAAAAAGACAGCTGGGTTGTGGGTAAATGCAAAGACAGTATACATGCATGTTTGGGTTGATCAAACACGTTTTGCCTACTGTCTACAATATTCATAAGACTTGACATACACTTTCACAAGAAAACAAAGGTTTTTGACATCCACCCTCAGTCTGAAATTGTCAATATGCTTTAAGTAATTGATTTCCATGCACAAAAGAAAGGAATAAATAATTTGTCATCTCTATGACCTCTGCCTTGACTCATGTCCTCACACCCACTATGTGTGTGACACAAGTTGTGCTAATTACATGTGACAACACATTGAATGGACTCCAATTACACATGACAACTTACTTGTATTCCTATTGATGCTCTTCGTTGTTGCTTATCAACAGTTCACTGTCCTTCACAAACATGTATTTATTTGTCAATAACAACGTCAGTGTGCTGCTAACAGCTTAAGCTTCCTCCATGGTCCCTGTTCCCTTACTGGACTGGAATCAGTGGTAGACAGGCATTATCCTCTGCTCTATTCTATGTGATATGAGTGCATACGGTATGAAGGGCAGAATCTCTAGTGCTCATTCTCGAGTGAATGTGTCTCATTCTCCTATTCACTCTGGACTGTATCAGCTGAATGACCCTGCTTCACACACAAAGCAATTTATTGAGAGAAATTCAAAGAAAAGATAAATGAAATATCTCTTTCATTTGACTTCTATCATATGATAAACAGATTAGAAAAAAAATATCAAATGAGGTTTCAGTTTGTTCGTTTTTTCAGTGATGAAGGTGAGCATAGGATCTGGACTGAACTTCTTGGAGTAAAATCCAGTTCTTATTCGATTTTGAATAGATTTATAATTCATATGTGTATATGTATACATCTACAGGATATGTAGATGTATACATATATTTCAGGGCGGTAGGTAGTCTAGTGGTTAGAGTGTTGGGCAAGTAACCAAAAGGTTGCTGGATCAAATCCCTGAGCTGACAACATAAAAATCTGTAGTTCTGCCTCTGAACAAGGCAGTTAACACACTGTTCCTTGGTAAGTCAATTGTGTAAATAAGAATTTGTTCTTAACTGACTTAGCCTAGTTAAATATATATATATTTGTATATTCTTCATGGAGCATGAAGAAACATTATTGTGTTACTTTTTTTTAGTATAAATTTTTTTAATTAGGTAAATATTTTCTTAACTCTATTTTCTTAAAACTGCATTGTTGGTTAAGGGCTTGCATGTAAGCATTTCCTGGTAAGGTGAGATTGTATTTGGCTCATGTTGTTCAAAAAGAGAGGGTACAGTATATTACTGGAAACTTTATGTAATATATTACAAAACATTTAGTGGCACTTTTGAGTACTTTGAGTATCTATGGCCCTATGTGGCCTCATCACATGGCAAATATATACAATATATACAAAGGTGTAAAACATTAGCCAAAATATAAACCATAATCTTCGTGAATACCATTTGTCTCAGCATCAAATATCCTCTATATATATTTTTTACAAAGTTTTATTTATTTTACAATGTTAATATGTATTTGTTGTCAATGTTTTGGCATCAAACTGGTTGCAGTTGTGAAAAAAGTGAATAGTTGGAAGATTTGCAGAGTTAATTGCCATTGTTGTATATATGCTTTTTTCATTAATTAGGCTATTTTCTCTTGAATCATATGGTCTATCTACTGGAAACTCATGGACAATGGACACAGATATAATACATTAATACTATGTATTCATATTTTTTTCTACACTTATTCAAGAATAAATTACCAAAGTTGACAAAGATCGTCATAGATTTTCTGTTAATTACCCAAATTACCAAAAATTCCAGTCACTTGGTTAAATTACCAGCATACCGTAGACACAAAGTTAGGATCTCAATGGAGGAATTCAAGCAGAGTTTGAAGTCGCTTGAAGTCACTGTAAAATAGATTTTTTTGGGGGGGGGGGGTTGTATCATTTGATTTACACAACATGCCTACCATTTTGAAGATGCAAAATACTTATGAAACAAACAAGAAATAAGACCAAAAAGAAATAACTTGAGCGTGCATAACTACTCACACCAATTTTGGGAGACACATTTTGAAGCAATTACAGCTGCAAGTCTCTTGGGGTATGTCTCTATAAGCTTGGCACATCTAGCCACTGGGATTTTTGGCCATTCTTCAAGGCAAAACTTTTCCAGCTCCTTCAAGTTGGATGGGTTCCGCTGGTGTACAGCAATCTTTAAGTCATACCACAGATTCTCAATTGGATTGAGGTCTGGGCTTTGACTAGGCCAATCCAATATATTGTGTGATAGTGTTGCTTTAGCAGTATGCTTAGGGTCATTGTTCTGCTGGAAGGTGAACCTCCATCCCAGTCTCAAATCTCTGGAAGACTGAAAGGTTTCCCTCAAGAATTTCCCTGTATTTAGCGCCATCCATCATTCCCTCAATTCTGACCAGTTTCCCAGTCCCTGCCGATGATTAAACATCCCCACAGCATGATGCTGCCACCACTATGCTTCACTGTGGGGATGGTGTTCTCGACGTGATGAGAGGTGTTGGGTTTGCACCAGACAGCGTTTTCTTGATGGCCAAAAAGCAACATTTTAGTCTCATCTGACCAGAGTACCTTCTTCCATATGTTTGGGGAGTCTCCCACATGCCTTTTGGGGAACACCAAACATGTTTGCTTATTTTTTTCTGGCCACTCTTCCGTAAAGCCCAGCTCTGTGGAGTGTACGGCTTAAAGTGGTCCCATGGACAGATACTCCAATCTCCACTGTGGAGCTTTGCAGCTCCTTCAGGGTTATTTTTGGTCTCTTTGTTTCCCCTCCGATTAATGCCCTCCTTGCCTGGTCCGTGAGTTTTGGTGGGTGGCCCTCTCTTGGCAGGTTTGTTGTGGTGCCATATTCTCTCCATTTTTTAAATAATGAATTTAATGTAGCTCTGTGGGATGTTCAAAGTTTCTGATATTTTTTTATAACCCAACCCTGATCTGTACTCCTCCACAACTTTGTCCCTGACCTGTTTGGGGAGCTCCTTGGTCTTCATAGTGCCGCTTGCTTGGTGGTGCCCCTTGCTTAGTGGTGTTGCAGACTCTGGGGCCTTTCAGAACAGGTGTATATATACACTGAGATCATGTGACAGATCATGTGACACTTAGATTGCACACAGGTGGACTTTATTTAACTAATTATGCCACTTCTGAAGGTCATTGGTTGCAGCAGATCTTATTTAGGGGCTTTATAGCAAAGGGGGTGAATACATATGCATGCATTACTTTTCCGTTTTTTATTTTGTAGAATTTTTTTAAACAACAATTTTTTTTCATTTCACTTCACCAATTTGAACTATTTTATGCATGTCCATTACATGAAGTCCAAATAAAAATCCCTTTAAATTACAGGTTGAAATCCAACAAAATAGGAAAAACGCCAAGGGGGATGAATACTTTTGCAAGGCACTGTACAGCAGAAAACCCCAACATGAGGACAAAAGAGATGGAACTTCCTTGAATTCACATTTTTCATCCCTAAAGCTATTCTGGGGGTTAAGATCGTGTCGACATTAAAATGCCGATGCAGAGCTGCATTTTCAAAGTAGGATGTACAGTGGGATTCATCATTATTGGCACCCTTGATAAAGATGAGCAAAAAAGACTCTAAAATAAATAATACAATAGTGAGCTATATTGTCTGCTCAAAAAATTGAAAATATATATTATTTTATTGCTCAGAGAAAGAGAATTTGTTTAACAAGTAGTAAAACAAACACACAAAAAACCTTTGAGAGGATAACTACACTGAGCATTTTCCTAAAATGTTTTATGAGATTGGAGAACATATTGGGAGGGATCTTAGACCATTCCTCCAGATCCTTGATGTCCTTCATCTGCGTTTATAGACTGGCCTCTTCAATCCAAACCACAGGTTTTCAATGGGGTTCAAGTCCGGAGACTGAGATGCAAAGTGTTGATTTTGTGGTCAATTAATAATTTCTTTGTGGATTTTGGGGTTATTGTCATGATGGAAGATTCACTTGCGGCCAAGTTTCAGCCTCCTGGTAGAGACAACCAGGTTTACGGCTGAAATGTCCTGGTACTTGGTAAAGTTCATGATTATGCAACTTATCTTAGCAAGGGCCCCAGGACCAGTGGAAGCAAAATAGCCTCATAACATCAAAGATTCACCACCATATTTTACAGTATGGTATGAGTTATTGACCTTCTATTCAAAACCCTTTTCAAATACATTTAGAATCTTCTTACATCAATGAACAACCTTGATGAATCATAATTGAATGCAAACGTAATCGAATCAGAATTGCTCCTTATTGTGAAGAATGGTTAGGCTATGCCTCAAGAGAGATGGTGGAGCAGAGGATATGAGGGAGTGTATTGATTAATCTACTTCCCTATGCAGTGTACCTCTCTATACTTTATTGACACTTACCTATGATGCAGATGTAGAAGGCAGCCACGATGTCAGCCTCCTTGGACAGCTTGGAGGCAAATGGATCACCCACCAGGAGGTAATGGGGGACATAATCGGGGCAAGCTGAGGTCTCATTCCCCGTAAGAGCCATGCTTAGGTGTCAACCGCTTCCTGGGCAGCCAAAACAAAATTAACATGTTCAATACAATGTGCCCACACTGAAACAGTCAGAATTACATTTGTATTGGTGACACATACTTTCAGATCTCCAAGATTTTGCAAAGATTTTAGGTGATATTTTTCTGCAGCAATTCTGACATTTTGTCACAAAAATGCGCTGACAAGGGAAAAAGTTAGTTGACGTGTGACTTGACTGAACCATATTATGCGGTAAATGTGCGGGGACAGGTTGAAATATTGAGCCCTATTTTTATACTACGGTGATGGGTTTGACTGTTTTATGCGGAAATAGCGCAGTGATTGGTCAAATTTGCAAGCCCTCGCAGAATATGCAGTAGTGGAAGCTGGTTGGAGGAGATAAAGGAGGACCGGTTCATTGTAATAGCTGGAATGGAATAAATGGAAGGTATCAAACACAAACACATGGAAACCACATGTTTGACTCCATTACATTAATTCCATTCCAGCCATTACATTGAGCCCCTCCTCCTATAGCGCATCCCACCAGTCTCCTCTGATATGCAGGAAATTGTTGATTTTGCAACCAAAAAAATTGTGAACTCAGAATTGCAGAATCCTGGAGAGACTGGACAGGTAGGTTTGTTTCTGTCACCTGTTTTCTAGAAAGTGCAATCAAGCGACACAGCAGCAAGGGTTAGACTGACCCTTTCTTGGAAATTCAATCTAAACTAAGAAGCACATAACTTTAGCCAGAGACTAAATTAACATCTAAATCTGATTATAAAAATGTTTAGTGTTTTAGTTAAAATATTCTTACTCCAGGCTAATGTTCAAAAGAGAAGAATAGTTGGCAAACAATTACCCCTGGCACAAGATTGATGGCTTGAACCTGATCTGTCAACATGGTTTTTCTTCACATTTGTTACATCAAATCAATCATTATCTTCATCATCAACAACAACTCTTTCTCTATCTTCATCACCATAATCATAATTCATCTGTGCCACCTACATAAACATCCAAGCTCACCAGCATCTTAACAGACCCCATAAACTAGCTATAGATCCAGAGCCTTGCTGCAGAACCACTGCACCACATCCAACATAAACAGTTAGCCTAGCTAATTGAAAGTCTACACACGCTTTAACACCCGGGGTGTAGTGGGGAAGAAGTCAGGCGCAGGAAACAGAGAGTTCAGGGTAGCTTTACTTTATTTCACCACAACAGTGAACAGACGCCGACGAAAACAAATGCCCCAAACAAGGGGGACTTAAACAGTCCATTAAAACCCAAACACACGTACAACATGTACATCAAAAATAATCCCGCACAACCAGCAGGGGGGCCGGCTGGTAAATAAAGCCCAACCAATCAGCCTAAACTACCCACAGGTGAAACCAATAAACATAAAAGGGGAAAAAGGGATCAGTGGCAGCTAGTAGGCTGGTGACGACGACCGCCGAGCGCCACCCGAACAGGAAGGGGAGCCACCTTCGGCAGGAGTCGTGACACACGCCTTGCACAGCCTTCACATTTATCTCCCTTCAAATTAAATCTCAAAGGGGAATTGATTGGATTTTTCACCTACCGATCTACACAACCTACTCCACATTTTAAAAGTAAAAAAAAATGTCAATAACATTTTCCCACCCAAAAAAATTGCATGTATGATTGCATGTCTTCACACCCCAGAGACAATGCTAGGTGGAAGTACCTTCAGCAGCCATTACAGCTGTGAATAATTTTGAATATGATTCTAACAACTTTGCCCAACTGTTAGGGAAACATTTATCCATTGTTTTTGTTAAAATTGCTCAAGCTCAATAAATTTGCTTGGGAGTCATTAAGCTAAATTCCCATCCAATTGGTTACATATTTTCATTTGAATATTCTAAAATCCGCACAAAAACAATATGCACATTTTCCCACCAGAGATGTGTTTTCATCAAATTGACATATTGTGGATGAAAGGCTGTGGGGTGATGAGGTAGTGCACATAAAAATAGCTTTTACAGTAAATTCCCATACACCGAATAAAAATTACAAGTTAAATGGGTTTCCTTCTCATTTTCAACTCTACTGATGGTTTTGTCACAATTTTTTTTTTACATTATATAGAGAATGTGCCCACTCTAGTCTTGGCACATTCACTCTAGCCAACAGCCAGCTGGCAGATATATATGCAGGTATAGCCTACATGATGATATTATTATGGACATTATTATGGACATTATTTTGTCAAATGGCAGCCAAGCATCGATCATCATGTCACCAGAATAAGACCCTTGACATTTTATTGGAAGGGAGCATCAAACTCATACCATGCACTTTCACCACCCTGTGAAGTTTATCATACCTTTTTTCATCTGTAGCCTAAAGCGTATAGCCTAAGTCAAGTATTGTGGTGGCAGCATCATTTTATGGGTATGCTTGTCATCAGCAGGGACTGGAGAGTTTGTCATGATGAAAATAAATACAAAAGCCCAGATAAAAACCCTGCCACAGTCTTCTAAATACCTAACCCTGCCATAGTCTTCTAAATACCTAACCCTGCCATAGTCTTCTAAATACCTAACCCTGCCATAGTCTTCTAAATACCTAACCCTGCCATAGTCTTCTAAATACCTAACCCTGCCATAGTCTTCTAAATACCTAACCCTGCCACAGTCTTCTGAATCCCTAACCCTGCCATAGTCTTCTAAATAACAAACCCTGCCACAGTCTTCTGAATCCCTAACCCTGCCATAGTCTTCTAAATCCCTAACCCTGCCATAGTCTTCTAAATCCCTAACGCTGCCACAGTCTTCTAAATACCTAACCCTGCCATAGTCTTCTAAATACCTAACCCTGCCATAGTCTTCTAAATACCTAACCCTGCCATAGTCTTCTAAATACCAAACCCTGCCACAGTCTTCTGAATCCCTAACCCTGCCATAGTCTTCTAAATCCCTAACCCTGCCACAGTCTTCTAAATACCTAACGCTGCCACAGTCTTCTAAATACCTAACCCTGCCATAGTCTTCTAAATACCTAACCCTGCCATAGTCTTCTAAATACCTAACCCTGCCATAGTCTTCTAAATCCCTAACCCTGCCACAGTCTTCTGAATCCCTAACCCTGCCATAGTCTTCTAAATACCTAACCCTGCCATAGTCTTCTAAATAACTAACCCTGCCATAGTCTTCTAAATACCTAACCCTGCCATAGTCTTCTAAATACCTAACCCTGCCATAGTCTTCTAAATACCTAACCCTGCCATAGTCTTCTAAATACCTAACCCTGCCATAGTCTTCTAAATCCCTAACCCTGCCACAGTCTTCTGAATCCCTAACCCTGCGATAGTCTTCTAAATACCTAACCCTGCCATAGTCTTCTAAATACCTAACCCTGCCATAGTCTTCTAAATACCTAACCCTGCCATAGTCTTCTGAATCCCTAACCCTGCCATAGTCTTCTAAATCCCTAACCCTGCCATAGTCTTCTAAATACCTAACCCTGCCACAGTCTTCTACATACCTAACCCTGCCATAGTCTTCTAAATCCCTAACCCTGCCATAGTCTTCTAAATCCCTAACCCTGACATAGTCTTCTAAATCCCTAACCCTGCCACAGTCTTCTAAATACCTAACCCTGCCATAGTCTTCTAAATACCTAACCCTGCCACAGTCTTCTAAATACCTAACCCTGCCACAGTCTTCTAAATACCTAACCCTGCCACAGTCTTCTAAATACCTAACCCTGCCACAGTCTTCTAAATACCTAACCCTGCCATAGTCTTCTAAATACCTAACCCTGCCATAGTCTTCTAAATACCTAACCCTGCCATAGTCTTCTAAATACCTAACCCTGCCATAGTCTTCTAAATACCTAACCCTGCCATAGTCTTCTAAATACTTAACCCTGCCATAGTCTTCTAAATACCTAACCCTGCCATAGTCTTCTAAATACATAACCCTGCCATAGTCTTCTAAATACCTAACCCTGCCATAGTCTTCTAAATACCTAACCCTGCCATAGTCTTCTAAATACCTAACCCTGCCATAGTCTTCTAAATACCTAACCCTGCCATAGTCTTCTAAATACCTAACCCTGCCATAGTCTTCTAAATACCTAACCCTGCCATAGTCTTCTAAATACCTAACCCTGCCATAGTCTTCTAAATCCCTAACCCTGCCATAGTCTTCTAAATACCTAACCCTGCCATAGTCTTCTAAATACCTAACCCTGCCATAGTCTTCTAAATACCTAACCCTGCGATAGAGTTGTGTTTTTCAGAGGGACAATTACACACATTTTAATGCCAAACACACACCAGAATGGCCTTCCAATAGGTGTTGAGTGTTCCTGAATGGTCCAGTCTCAGTCCTGACTTAAATCTGCTCGACAATCAGAGACAATGTTTGAATATTGCTGTCCATCAGTGACTCACAAACAAATTTACTCTGCATGAGCAATTTTGACAATGTTTTTAGCAATATTTCCTTAGCAGTTGTGCAAAGTTGTTAGAATCTTTTTAAAATGTTTCACAACTGTAATGAATGCCAAAGGTGCTTCCACCAAGTATTAACTCTGGGGTGTGAAGACATACACAATCAATACTTTTTTATCTCATTCATTTGGAAAATGTTCTATCGTTTTTCGTTCAATTTAGAAATGTGGAGTAGGTTATCTACATCGGTAGGCAAATGTGAAGACTGTGCAAGGGGTGTGTAGACTTTCACTAGGCACTGTACGTGTGGACTGGGGAGTTTGTTTGTTGTGGCCAGTATCAGTGCAGTGACTCCTGTGACAGACACCCTCAACCTCTGAAGGTGTGTCTCAGCTATGAGAACCAGCAGCCAGCCAGGCAATTCTGAGTGGGCACTTCTGCCTTAAAAATCGACTTCATCTCACAAAGCAATCGTCCATTTACAGCTGACCTTTCCCAACAAGTCAGACAAAAGGTTAACCTTTTCTATAACTCTGAAGGCCAGGTGCGAGCCAATCATTCCGCCATTGTGTCGAAGCTACAACATTACACACCCCAAAATAGTTTTTGTCAGTGTCAAAACACTTCATCAAAGTCGACCAGATTAAACAAAATCACAATATGCGAGGAGAATGTTATTTTTTCCTTGCTCCAGGTTTCCAGCAGTGCAGTTTTCTGCAATTCAGCCTAGGTACCACACTCTCTGAAGAATACTAAAACATTCTAACAGAAGTTTGCACAGTCACATCATCTCTCACTTTATTATGCTCTTAGTATTTGACAAGTCATGGTGTAGGCCTACATAAAATGAGTCAGTGACACATGAGGAGATCTGTGAACAGTCACGTTGGTAATATTTGGTTTCTTTAAAAAAAAAAGAAGCTTTTAAAACAAATCATTTCAGAAAAAAGGATTTCAGAAGCCCCTTTAGGGGATGCTTCCAGTATCAGATTATTATGGCTCCCCCCAATGTACGCCCAACGTCTGTCAATCACGTGTAAAACACTGGCAGGTCCTAAAACTTCAGTATTTTTGACGACTCCGAGAGACACCACAAAACAACCACACAATATAATTAACTGTGTGGCTCAGTTGGTAGAGCATGGCGCTTGAAACACCAGGGCACCCTGGTTGTTGGTTTGATTCCCATGGTGGACCAGTATGAAAATGTATATAATCACTATTGTAAGTCGCTCTGGATAAGAGCATCTGCTAAATGACTATAATGTAAAAGTTGAATGAATAGTTAATTAACTGTAAAGAAATATCTGGGTGTCACACAATCCTTTTGTATGGCTAAAAGACGTGTGTGCCACTATTGAAATAATAATTACTGGAACTGTTTGAGTGTAACTAAAATGTAACTTGAAATTCTGTTTGGAGATGAATGCCCATACGTGGTAGAGATGCAGGGTAGATATAAACATTTCCGACAGTGTATAATGATACCATATAGTACATATAGTATGTGTAATACTTCTTGGGAAACTGTCTGTTTATTTGAATCAGTGATGAGCAGTCCATGCCAAGGCAGAAGGGTCTGACTCTGTACAGCAGGACTTCTTCTATAGAAGATATTCCAATGAACATATTAAAAAGAGAGAACATCCCGATAAAGAACTGTATGACCTCAAGAAAGGTGGTAGCAGAATCTAGCACCATAAAAAAAGTGAGACATTCAGTCTGACAGCAAATGCACATGTCTTCAAGGGAATGATAATGATATAAGGTTGAGTAAATATATGAAATAACTTAAGACAGTCAACTTGGTGCTCTCACCCCCTGTAGGCTACTGTGGCTGACTTGAAATACTTTTGTTTTGCTTTAATACATTAAATTCATGAATAATGCTATAATATTCCATGCAGAGCTTACAGGTTAAGACCATGTTAGTAAAATGTGCCTTGTGGACTTTTCTCAGCTTGCCTGCCTGCTCTATACATTTCTTGACTTGAAGTTACAGATGATTGTTGGTATTCCAAAAAATAACAAGGACTTGTAATGTTGATGTTTAATCAAATTGAGTGAATCACATGACTTAGTATTGACTGTGACGGGCTTTGAGAATTCGGTCAAACATCATTACAAATACAAATACTGCGGAGTATAATAGAAAAATAAATCAAATCAAATGTTATTTGTCACATGCGCCAAATACAACAGGTGTAGACTTTACCGTGAAATGCTTACTTACAAGCTCTCTCCCAACAATTTAAAGATTTAAAGTTTTTGTCATTTTGTTAATGTGCTAAATAAAATGTTTAAATATGAACACAATAAAATAACAATAACAAGGCTTTATACAGTACAAGGAGTAGTGGTACCGAGTCAATGTGAAGGGATATGAGGTAGATTAGGTAATTAAGGTAATATGTACAGCACGTGTACTGTAGGTAGGGGTAAAAGTGACTAGGCAATCCGGATAGACAACAGAGTTGTAACGTTCGTCGTCGAGTGAGACCAAAGCGCAGCGTGGACAGTGTTCATGATTTAATGTTCACAAAATGACAAACGGAGAAAACGAAAGCGCACAGTTCTGTCAGGGAAACAACCTAAACAGAAAACAACACCCCACAAAACCCAAACGGAAAATTACAACTTATATATGATCCCCAATCAGAGACAACGATAGACAGCTGCCTCTGATTGGGAACCACACACGGCAAAACAACAAAGAAATAGAAAACATAGATTTTGCCACCCGAGTCACACCTCCAAGGTCATCTCTAAGGTCTCTAAGGTCAGGGCGTGACAAGAGTAGCAGCAGCGTACAGTGCATTCGGAAAGTATTCAGACCCCTTGACCTTTTCCACATTTTGTCATGTTACAGCCTTATTCTAAAAATGATTAAATCATTTCCCCCCTCATCAATCTACACACAATACCCCATAATGACAAAGTGATTATGAAAATAATCAACAGAAATACCTTATTTACATAAGTATTCAGACCCTTTGCTATGAGACACGAAATTGAGCTCAGGTGCATCCTGTTTCCATTGATCATCCTTGAGATGTTTCTACAACTTGATTGGAGTCCACCTGTGGTAAATTCTATTGATTGGACAGGATTTGTAAAGGCACACACCTGTCAGTAGAAGGCACATGATAGCCCGCTTGGAGTTTGCCAAAAGGCACCTAAACGACTCTCAGACCATGAGAAACAAGATTCTCTGGTCTGATGAAACCAAGATTGAACTCTTTGGCCTGAATGCCAAATGTCACGTCTTGAGGAAACCTGGCACCATACCTACGGTGAAGCATTGTGGTGGCAGTCCGGACTTGAACTCGATCGAACATCTCTGGAGGCCGGCAGCTTTGCAGCGACGCTCCCCATCCAACCTGACAGAGCTTGAGAGGATCTGCAGAGAAGAATGGAGAAACTCCCCAAATACAGGTGTGCCAAGCTTGTAGCGTCATAGCCAAGAAGACTAGAGGCTGTTATCGCTGCCAAAGGTGCTTCAACAAAGTACTGAGTAAAGGGTCTGAATACTTATGTGAAAATTATATTTCAGTTTTTTCTTTTTAATAAATTTGCTAAATTGTATGCAAAGTAACAAAATGTGGAATAAATCAAGGGGTCTGAATACTGTGTGAAAGAGTGTGAAAGAGTGTGAAAGAGTGTGAAAGTGTGTGTGTGTGTGTGTGTGTGTGTGTATGTGTGTGTGTGTGTGTGTGTGTGTGTGTGTGTGTGTGTGTGTGTGTGTGAGTGTGTGTGTGTCAGTGTAGTATGTGTGAGTGTGTGGGTAGAGTTTTGTGAGTGTGCATAGAGATAGTGAAAAAAAAAGGGGTCAGTGTAAATAGTCCTGCTAGCCATCTGATTAACTGTTCAGCAGACTTATCGCTTGGGGGTAGAAGCTGTTCAGGAGCCTTTTAGTCCCAGACTTAGTGCTTCGGTACTGCTTGCCATGCGGTAGCATTTTGCGGGCCTGACACCACCTGATATAGAGGTTGTGGATGGCAGGGAGCTCAACCCCAGTGATACTGGGCCGTACGCACTACACTATGCAGCGCCTTGCGGTCGGATGCCGAGCAGTTGCCATACCAGGCGGTGATGCAGCCAGTCCGGATGCTCTCAATGGTGTAGCTGTAGAACTTTTTGAGGACCTGAGGGCCCATGCCAAATCTTTTCAGATCCCAAGAGGGATCTGCCCTCTTCACAACTGTGTTGGTGTGTTTAGACCATGATAGGTCCATTGTGATGTGGACACCGAGGAACTTGAAGCTCTCAACCTGCTCCAGCCCGTTTATGTGGATGGGAGCATGCATGGTCCTACATTTCCTGTAGTCCACGATCAATGGAGTGTGTTGAAATTAACAATTTTAGTGCATTGTTTGTTTATGGTTACAAACATCTATAGCGCATCCACAGTTTGTCATGCAGACCTGAGAAATCATTCAACCTCTGTGAGAAAATAATGTCTCTTTAAGGAGCTATTCAACAAAGAAGGGACACAAGTCCAATGACATAGTTTCCAATGTGACCTAAGCGAAGACAACTGATTTTTAGAACAAATACAAATGCTATGTTGTATTCAAACCTTAGTTCTTCCCAGTGGTTATATTTGAACAAATCTTTCATGAACCTCCCTTTCACTGTTAAACTAGGCTACTGCATATGAGAGCTTTAATCTAGGGGGTAGACACTACAGACTGAGGGCAGTCGGCACATCAATTATTTTAAAGCAGGATGTTTCAGAGGGATTTAACAGTCTGATGGCCTTGAGATTGAAAAACAGCTTCTGGTGTCCTGGAGGGCAGGTAGTTTGCCCCAGTGATGCGTTGTGCAGACCGCACCACACTCTGGAGAGCCCTGCGGTTGTGGGAGGTACAGTTGCCGTACCAGGCGGTGATGCAGCCCAACAGGATGCTCTCAATTGTGCATCTATAAAACTTTGTGAGTGTTTTTGGTGACAAGACAAATTTCTTCAGCCTCCTGAGGATGAAGAGGCGCTGTTGCACCTTCTTCACCACACTGTCTGTATGGGTGGACCATTTCAGTTTGTCAGTGATATGTATGCCGAGGAACTTTCCACCTTCTCCACTGCTGTCCCGTCAATGTGGATAGGGGGCCCTCTGCTGTTTCCTGACGTCCACGATAATCTCCTTTGACGTTGAGTGAGTTGTGTCGTTTGCAAACTTGTTGATTGAGTTGGAGGTGTGCATGGCCATGCAGTCATGGGTGAACAGGGATTACAGGAGGAGGCTGAGCACACACCCTTGTGGGGCCCCAGTGTTGAGAATCAGCGAAGTGGAGATGTTGTTTCCTACCGTCATCACCTGGGGGCGGCCTGTCAGGCAGTCCAGGACCCAATTGCACAGGGCGGGGTTGAGACCCAGGGCCTCAAGCTTAATGATGAGCTTGGAGGTTTACTATGGTGTTGAATGCTGAGCTATAGTCAATGAACAGCATTCTTACATAGGTATTCCTCTTGTCCAGATGGGATAGGGCAGTGTGCAGTGTGATGGCGATTGCATCGTCAGTGGACCTATTGGGGAGGTAAGCAAATTTAAGTGGGATGTCAGGTAAGGTGGAGGTGATACGATCCTTGACTAGTCTCTCAAAGCACTTCATGATGACAGAAGTGACTGCAGCAGGGCGATAGTCATTTAGTTCAGTTACCTTTGCATTCCTGGGTACAGGAACAATGGTGGACATCTTGAAGCATGTGGGGACAGCAGACTGGGATAGGGAGAGATTGAATATGTCCGTATACACACCAGCCAGCTGTTCTGCGCATGCTCTGAGGATGTGGCTAGGGATGCCGTCTGGGCCAGCAACCTGTCGAGGGTTAACACGTTTAAATGTCTTACTCACGTTGGCCACGGAGAAGGAGAACCCACAGTCCTTGGTAGCGGGCCGCGTCGGTGGCACTGTATTATCCTCAAAGCAGGCAAATAAGGTGTTTAGTTTGTCTGGAAGTCGGTGATTGTCTGTGATGTAAACCCTGTCTGTAGACCCTGCCACATACGTCTCGTGTCTGAGCCGTTGAATTGCGACTTTGTCTCTATACTGACATTTTGCTTATTTGATTGCCTTGCGGAGGGAATGACTACTCTGTTTGAGAGTATTGTGGTCTATCGAACGTCAGGTCTAATGATCTTCTGTGAGGTGGATTATCATTGATTTTCATACAATTTGATCTTTTTACAAGTAGAATAAGTGGAAAAACATAATTGATAGGGCTGCATTTTAATGGGGAGGAGAGGGATGACTTCGTATATTGACATGAAGATTCTGAATGTTGATTCTGGCTGATGCAGCAATCTGAAAGGCCAAGCTTTTCACGAGTACAATGAGTACACTTCCACTTTCCCTTTGATGCTTCTGCACGTGTACATAAACGGCAGAAATAAATACATGGGAGAAATGTGTGTGTGATATGCAAATAGGAAAGTCGTTTGTGTCAAGTTCCCTGAACCCTTTGCTGGAGATATTGCATTGGAAATCGAATGTATCTTAGCCCAAAACTTGTCTACTTGTGTACTATGACACATTTCTCTGTTTTCAGCAAGAGAATGCGATTTGGAATGCAAACCCTTTACATTAAACTCTTTTATATACAACTTAAAATATTTTAAGATATATTCACATCTCACTAATGCTAGATTGTTACAAACGATGCAATTTCCTCGGTTCAGATATTTTCTGAAGATAAATGAAAATGTAGATATGAGTGAGCATTATCTAATCAGATTTGTGTCTGTGGCCACAGCCGATAAGTAAATAAAAAGTGCTGTTTTAACTATCTCCAAATATGAGCCTGCAGCTCTGCATCAACTTTTCCTCCAGAGTCATATGTGCACTGCATACATCATGTACTTTAGGCCTTGGTCTTCCATCTGCAATGTATTATGCATGCATGCATTATGTATAAGCCTCAAGCACACCAACTGCGTAAACTGTATGTGTTCCGGTGGAAGTCCATTAATTTCAATGGGAGGGATTCTGCACCGCTGCGACTCATCTGCTGGAGTAGGTTGCAGTGCATGCAGTGTATCTCACGCGTTGGATTTCTCCAACTTCTGCATTGCTTTTCCAAACAGTATCAGAACGAAGGTGCTAACGTGTAGCGTGATTCTTTTGTTGTGATACGGTGGATGGATTGCCCCTTTTCAGGTGTTCCAATTTTTCTTTCTATAAAAAAGGTAATTTGTCAGCGAGACGCATTAATTAATTCAGGCCAGAGGAGTGTAGACCTAATGACAATTGCTGTTTTGTAACAGATGTGACTTTCCATTCATCAAAAGGCTGGTGCACAATGCACTGTTTGGATGCTATTTTGGAGTGTATGAACATGCACAGGTAGCTTACTTTTTGAAGTGATTTGTTTGACAATCAGTCATCAATGTAAGGTCATTTCATTTTTTTTTTGCTAACTTTTAACTTAAATCCAATGATGTGGTGACATTTGTTGTTGATTTCATGCTAAATTCTCATTAGTTAAACAACTCAACCAAAACTAGACATTGAACTGATGTCTGTGCCCAGTGGGATAGTCCTATGCACGATGACATAAATCCCAATGGATATACTATAGTTGCTTATAGCCTATAAAATGCCTTGTTTGCTCTCATATGGTTTATTAGGCTACCTAGAGATAGTTGCAGAAGTGATAAGGATGTAGCCTAAATCGATGCAACACATTCCTTGCTTCTTGACAGCGCATTGAGCAATGATATTCCTCGATCAGACTGACAAAACAATTGCATCAACGCTGCTTAATAAAATATGCAGTCAAACTTTTCCATTATGTAATTAAAAATTGTTACTGGATATGTGTGCAACAAAAGTTGAAAATTCACCTTTTGCTACTATTTCTATCACGTCCATGCATACAAGTTGATGTATATGCATCACACAGAACACAGAACACACTGCAACAGAACACAGAACACACTGCAACTCCCTCTGCAACGCAATTCTGCAAGGCAAACGCAGTGGTCCATTGGAAATGAATGTTCTGGTGTACCAAAACGCATTCCCTGTCGGTCTGATCTAGGCGTAGGCTAGGCCTACTGTACATGTCACGGATCCCTCCGGAACTGTCATTACGCACACCTGGTCCCTATTCCCAGTTGATTAGTAATTGTATAAGTGTGCCCATTGTTCACCATTGTCCTGTCGATTATTGTTCCCATGTCCGTTGGTCGTGTGAGTACCTATGTGTTGGTGCCGCTGTTATGCTACGTGCTTTACGGGTGTCGTTCAACGAGGTTACCCTCGCTCTTTCGCTTGGGTACAGCCCAGGGTTTTTGTATACGTGTTTGTTTTGGGTGTTTTAAAACCCCCTATTGTATATTCCGGCGCCTGTCTCCAAATCCTTTATACCAGCGTGACAGTACAACATTGTAACCAGAAATGTAATATCTACCCTTGACTAAATTTCACATTCATGTCAATATTTTGTCAAAATTCTTATTAGTTCTCCACAAAGAGAAGTATAGAATAAAAATAACAATGAGTCTTTTGGAATTACTTACCTTACAAGTGTTCAGTCATCCCTTTAGTTTTGTTCACTTTCCACCAAAATAATACTGTCCACAAAATAATACTGTCTCCTTCCACAAAATTGCCAATAAAAAAATCGAAAATACTTTGTAAATGTTCTTGTGGTAATATAGCCGGTGGACAGAAATTGCACTAGTCAGTGGCTGGGATCCTCAGTTGAGCGCTTTGGTGATGCGCCTACAAACTAACGCGACGAGTAAATCGACCACAGCAGAATCATTGCGTTCCGTAATTTACAATAGTGACATGTGCTGACTTCATTACGGAATTCAACACATCGCATCTAGATTGGACTAACAGGAAATCGCGGTGGCTCCTATTTGGATGCCATTGAAATCCATATATATAGCTGGATAAAATAGGGCGTCATTAGGCGTATTCTCTATATAATCGCAAAAAGTGAATCCGGTTGCAATCGAATATTTTTTCATTCATTAATCTCTGAATGAGTTGAGTAGCCTATCCAAGCAGCTCCAAGCTATGCTACATAGCTGAAGTCTGTTCATGTAGGCGTGGGTTGAGCACAACCCATCTCACTCAGCCAATATAATGTAAAACAAAGAGCAGGCTATATGAAGTACCATACAGTAGGTGCTCACATATGATATAGGATATTGCAAGGAGGCCATAGAAACAAACAAGAGGCACATGACATTTCTCTCAATGCTGCATGGAGCTCACTTGACCCATTTCTTACACTTTCTTAACCATCATATCAACCAAGTTCTACTTTAGATGTTGCACTAAACTCAAGGAAGCAGAGTCAGAAAGCATAACCATCATTGCATCAAGTAAACAAAAACAAATGTATTCAAACTTCCCAGAGGAGGTATCATGGTCTGAGAAGTCAGCTATGAATTATTAAATAATTAAAACTCAAAATTCAGTTACCAAACTGGCGTCTATGTTTCACAAGTTGGACAGCACTGTACAGCACAGTAATGAAAAGTAGAGTAACCTATAGTTCAGAACATTACAGCACAGAAGAGCACAGTAGAGTACAGTACAGCAAAGAAAAGTAGAGTAAAGTACAGTCCTGTTTTGTACAGTTGAGTAGAATAGAGTAGAGTTCAGTACAGTACACAATGGAGCACAATGGAGCACACTAGAGTTTAGTACACTATAATGTTCTGAACTATACTTAACTTTATTGTACTCTACTGTACTGTATTGACCTCTAATGTACTGAACTATACTGTACTGTGCTGTACTGTACTCTACTGAGCTCTACTGTGCTTTACTTTGATTGTCCAAACATGTGAAACATAGACGTCTATGATTGTTTTCAGATTTGGTCTAGTTCAGATTTGGTCTAGTTCAGATTTGGTCTAGTTCAGATTTGGTCTAGTTCAGATTTGGTCTAGTTCGGACCAACCACAGTTGGTCTTGTTTGGTGTCGGAGCGCATTAAAACAGAAGAATTCCCAAATATGCAAAGGAGGATATTGCATATTTCTACCTTTGTGTAACTAGTAACTAGTAAAAAAATTTCATAAAATTATACCGTTTTCTTAGCTAGCTAAGTTGTTTACCTGTTGCTAGGCAGTTGCTAGGGACATTCCTGAAAGAAGCTAGCTAGCTAACAAGGAGTGTCTAGTTGGCAGAAGAGAAGAAGGGACAAAGAAGGGACAAAGTGGGACAAAATAAGGACAGAAGAAAAGGGAAAGGGGACATTAAGGTGAAGCAGTCCTCTAAAGACACAAAAGACAATAATACAAGAAACAACACTTCTATTGCCTCTCCCTCTACGATACGCACTTCCGGTTTGGTTTGGAGCGAGTAGTTGCATTCCGCTTTGCTCCACAGGTAGTATTACAGGTAGTATTACATTTCATTTCATTACAGTACAACAGTTTGATTTGTTTGATCTTAGCTGGCTACATAGCCGTCTTTGTATCCAAGATAATTGTGTAGTCTAGAGTAATTGTCGAGGTTACCTAGCCAGTTAGAGGTTACCTAGCCAGCTACACTTTCAAACAAAGTCAACAACGCAGCCACTGCTAGCTAGCCTATTTCACCAGCCAGCAGTACTATATCATTTTAGTCAATAAGATTTTTTTGCAACGTAAGCTTAACTTTCTGAACATTCGAGACGTGTAGTCCACTTGTCATTCCAATCTCCTTTGCATTAGCGTAGCCTCTTCTGTAGCCTGTCAACTATGTGTCTGTCTATCCCTGTTCTCTCCTCTCTGCACAGACCATACAAACGCTTCACACCGTGTGGCCGCTGCTACTCTAACCTGGTGGTCCCAGCGCGCACGACCCACGTGGAGTTCCAGGTGTCAGGCAGCCTCTGGAACTGCCGATCTGCGGCCAACAAGGCAGAGTTCATCTCAGCCTATGCTTCCCTCCAGTCCCTCGACTTCTTGGCACTGACGGAAACATGGATTACCACTGATAACACTGCTACTCCTACTGCTCTCTCCTCGTCTGCCCACGTGTTCTCGCACACCCCGAGAGCTTCTGGTCAGCGGGGTGGTGGCACTGGGATCCTCATCTCTCCCAAGTGGACATTCTCTCTTTCTCCCCTGACCCATCTGTCTATCGCCTCCTTTGAATTCCATGCTGTCACAGTTACCAGCCCTTTCAAGCTTAACATCCTTATCATTTATCGCCCTCCAGGTTCCCTTGGAGAGTTCATCAATGAGCTTGACGCCCTGATAAGTTCCTTTCCTGAGGATGGCTCACCTCTCACAGTTCTGGGTGACTTTAACCTCCCCACGTCTACCTTTGACTCATTCCTCTCTGCCTCCTTCTTTCCACTCCTCTCCTCTTTTGACCTCACCCTCTCACCTTCCCCCCCTACTCACAAGGCAGGCAATACGCTTGACCTCATCTTCACTAGATGCTGTTCTTCCACTAATCTCATTGCAAATCCCCTCCAAGTCTCCGACCACTACCTTGTATCCTTTTCCCTCTCGCTCTCATCCAACACTTCCCACACTGCCCCTACTCGGATGGTATCGCGCCGTCCCAACCTTCGCTCTCTCTCCCCCGCTACTCTCTCCTCTTCCATCCTATCATCTCTTCCCTCTGCTCAAACCTTCTCCAACCTATCTCCTGATTCTGCCTCCTCAACCCTCCTCTCCTCCCTTTCTGCATCCTTTGACTCTCTATGTCCCCTATCCTCCAGGCCGGCTCGGTCCTCCCCTCCTGCTCCGTGGCTCGACGACTCATTGCGAGCTCACAGAACAGGGCTCCGGGCAGCCGAGCGGAAATGGAGGAAAACTCGCCTCCCTGCGGACCTGGCATCCTTTCACTCCCTCCTCTCTACATTCTCCTCTTCTGTCTCTGCTGCTAAAGCCAATTTCTACCACTCTAAATTCCAAGCATCTGCCTCTAACCCTAGGAAGCTCTTTGCCACCTTCTCCTCCCTCCTGAATCCTCCTCCCCCTCCTCCCCCCTCCTCCCTCTCTGCTGATGACTTCGTCAACCATTTTGAAAAGAAGGTCGACGACATCCGATCCTCGTTTGCTAAGTCAAACGACACCGCTGGTTCTGCTCACACTGCCCTACCCTGTGCTTTGACCTCTTTCTCCCCTCTCTCTCCAGATGAAATCTCGCGTCTTGTGACGGCCGGCCGCCCAACAACCTGCCCGCTTGACCCTATCCCCTCCTCTCTTCTCCAGACCATTTCCGGAGACCTTCTCCCTTACCTCACCTCGCTCATCAACTCATCCTTGACCGCTGGCTACGTCCCTTCCGTCTTCAAGAGAGCGAGAGTTGCACCCCTTCTGAAAAAACCTACACTCGATCCCTCCGATGTCAACAACTACAGACCAGTATCCCTTCTTTCTTTTCTCTCCAAAACTCTTGAACGTGCCGTCCTTGGCCAGCTCTCCTGCTATCTCTCTCAGAATGACCTTCTTGATCCAAATCAGTCAGGTTTCAAGACTAGTCATTCAACTGAGACTGCTCTTCTCTGTGTCACGGAGGCGCTCCGCACTGCTAAAGCTAACTCTCTCTCCTCTGCTCTCATCCTTCTAGACCTATCGGCTGCCTTTGATACTGTGAACCATCAGATCCTCCTCTCCACCCTCTCCGAGCTGGGCATCTCCGGCGCGGCCCACGCTTGGATTGCGTCCTACCTGACAGGTCGCTCCTACCAGGTGGCGTGGCGAGAATCTGTCTCCGCACCACGTGCTCTCACCACTGGTGTCCCCCAGGGCTCTGTTCTAGGCCCTCTCCTATTCTCGCTATACACCAAGTCACTTGGCTCTGTCATATCCTCACATGGTCTCTCCTATCATTGCTATGCAGACGACACACAATTAATCTTCTCCTTTCCCCCCTCTGATAACCAGGTGGTGAATCGCATCTCTGCATGTCTGGCAGACATATCAGTGTGGATGACGGATCACCACCTCAAGCTGAACCTCGGCAAGACGGAGCTGCTCTTCCTCCCGGGGAAGGACTGCCCGTTCCATGATCTCACCATCACGGTTGACAACTCCATTGTGTCCTCCTCCCAGAGTGCTAAGAACCTTGGCGTGATCCTGGACAACACCCTGTCGTTCTCAACTAACATCAAGGCGGTGACCCGTTCCTGTAGGTTCATGCTCTACAACATTCGCAGAGTACGACCCTGCCTCACGCAGGAAGCGGCGCAGGTCCTAATCCAGGCACTTGTCATCTCCCGTCTGGATTACTGCAACTCGCTGTTGGCTGGGCTCCCTGCCTGTGCCATTAAACCCCTACAACTCATCCAGAACGCCGCAGCCCGTCTGGTGTTCAACTTTCCCAAGTTCTCTCACGTCACCCCGCTCCTCCGCTCTCTCCACTGGCTTCCAGTTGAAGCTCGCATCCGCTACAAGACCATGGTGCTTGCCTACGGAGCTGTGAGGGGAACGGCACCTCCGTACCTTCAGGCTCTGATCAGGCCCTACACCCAAACAAGGGCACTGCGTTCATCCACCTCTGGCCTGCTCGCCTCCCTACCTCTGAGGAAGTACAGTTCCCGCTCAGCCCAGTCAAAACTGTTCGCTGCTCTGGCACCCCAATGGTGGAACAAACTCCCTCACGACGCCAGGTCAGCGGAGTCAATCACCACCTTCCGGAGACACCTGAAACCCCACCTCTTTAAGGAATACCTAGGATAGGATAAAGTAATCCTTCTAACCCCCCCCCCCCTTAAAAGAGTTAGATGCACTATTGTAAAGTGGTTGTTCCACTGGATATCATAAGGTGAATGCACCAATTTGTAAGTCGCTCTGGATAAGAGCGTCTGCTAAATGACTTAAATGTAAATGTAAATGTAACTATTTAAGATACATCACCATTAAGAGAATGACATTCATATCCATAATTATGCATTTCTGTGCAGTACAGATCAGGGACCCATGATTAAATTCTGTTACCGCAATTCTTTCACCATTTCACTTACGGAAGTTCAATAACTAAAATCAATGTTTTCAAAATCGAGGTGTCATGTCAGAGCTGTCACGCATTGTTTCTGCAGACATCTTCATTCGGAGCAGATATTTAACAGAATTTGGGGAAAACATGGTCACATACAAAACGGAGGAAGATTTTCCAAAATTCTGTTACCAAAGTTTGCATCTGCACAGTTTTTCCAGTAAATGTGTTTTTGCAAAATATTCATTGTAAAATTGTTAAAAGTAGTCCTGTGCATAGAGTTGTATGAGTCTCAGTGCAATTCCGTTATTGTGGAATTGCCCTCTAAAAACATCATGCATGCAGAAAAAACGATCTATTTCAATGCTTAGCAGATAAAGCTAAGATGAAAGAGAGAGAGCTTTCCTTAATCACCTTTTGTGATGTGACTGAGTCATTTTCACAATGCTGTATCAATCAAACTGAATCCTCCTTATAGCGTAGGCCTTATACGGTGGAAATGAAGAGTGATGTCTCCATGTTCCCCCTTATTTGTCTGCTTGTGAACCAAGCCTGTGATATCAGAGGGTGGAATCTTCACATACTACATCTCCAATGATCTCTAGGATTATGTTTGTAGAACCATTGCACCAGAGATGCTGCCTGTCCTCCTCAGTGGATGGATGTGACTATCGCAAAGACCACTTTGGCACATTAAACAGCACTCGATTTCGCGTGTCAAATTTCTGGCCTGCTAGAGCATCCCCGGTGAACTGTAAGTGCTGTTATTGTGAAGTGGAAACGTAAAAATCAGCTGTCCTCAGTTGCAACACTCACTACCAAGTTCCAAACTGCCTTGGGAGTGTCATGAAATGGGTTTCCATGGCCGAGCAGCCGTACACAAGCCTAAGATCATGTGCAATGCCAAGCGTCGGCTGGAGTGGTTTAAGGCTCACATCATTGGACTCTGGAGCAGTGGAAACATGTTCTCTGGAGCGATGAATCACGCTTTACCATCTGGCAGTCTGACGGACGAATCTGGGTTTGTCGGATGCCAGGAGAACACTACCTGCCCCAATATATAGCGCTAACTGTAAAGTTTGGTGGAGGAGAAATAATGGTCTGGGGCTGTTTTTCATGGTTCGGGCTAGGCCCCTTAGTTCCAGTGAAGGGAAATCTTAACTCTTCAGCATACAATGACATTCTAGACAATTCTGTGGTTCCAACTTTGTGGCAACAGTTTGGGGAAGGCCCTTTCCTTTCAGCATGACAATGCTCCCGTGCACAAAGCAAGGTCCATACAGAAATGGTTTGTTAGATCGGTGAGAAAGAACTTTACTGGCCTGCACAGAGCCCTGATTTCAAACCTCATCGAACACCTTTGGGATTAATTGGAACACCGACTGCGAGCCAGGCCTAACCGCCCACCATCAGTGCGGACCTCACTAATGCCCTTGTGGCCAACTGGAAGCAAGTCCCAGCAGCAATGTTCCAACATCTAGTGGAAAGCCTTCCCAGAAGAGTGGAGGCTGTTTTAGCGCCTTGCTCCAGTTGTAGCCAGTCAATATAGGTTACAACAGATGCCAATCTATGTCAGTATGCTAAATGATGGAGCTTTCAATAGAGGAATTGCAATGCCTTGTTGCAGCCAAGGACACATCACTAACATTAATATTAGAGCCAAGGAAAGAGCGATCTATTAGCAAAAGTAGATGGAGTTGTCTTTGACAATAAAGGAACCGAGTACACGGCTTGTTAAAATGACCAGATTCAGTCAGCTGATTCTAGCCATCCCTTCTGGTTAGTTCTAGTCGGGCAGCTTAGTCTCCCATTTCAGAGGACCCACACTTTTGTTAGTGTCTTAATAGTCAAGGTCACACCAAATACTTATCACCACATCAGAGGCCTTGATTCCCGGGACTTCAGTTTAATTTAGTCTATGACCCCAACACGCTGTGTGGTCAGAAATATGCTTTCCCTATCCTGATGATTACTTCCACAGTTTTCCCTCCTGTTGAACGTTTTCTCCTGTCGACTGAACCCCTGTTTGTCTGATGTTTAATTGTGCCTGCATCTAAACAAACATAATTAATATTAGTTCTCACCGGACATGATTCTCAGTTATCTGAACCATGAGTGGTCAGATGTGTGTGTGAATGTGGACATATTCTTCTATTAAACTCCCCTTAACCTGGACATCCGCCTTATCCTTGTTCTGACTGGCATTCTGTAGTGGTTACTACCGGCCTTAAGCCAGCACCTAAGGTTTTTATAACATTCATGGTCCAATTCTCTACAACTCTACCCCTATTTTTCATGGTCCTTACGAGCCGGATCCAGTAACTGCTACAGCCCAAGCATGCCAGTTAACAGAAAAGATTCTCCACAAGATGTGGACCGTTCGCACCAACCAGCTCACCTGCCAAAATATCTCGACAATTATGGCGATGGCTACGAGTCAAGGCACAGACTACCACACACATCCATATACCACTCCTATGAGGGAGAGTAGCTAGAGGGTTTTCTTGAGTACTTGAGATGGGATATACAGTTAAAGTGGCCTTCTTCCCCTTCAACAACTCATCACCGGTCCAAGTCACCACCCAGGCTGATCAGCAGAATAGAGGACAGAGCCTCAGCCTTTTCATTGGTTGCTAATTCACCGGGTTCCCACCTCAGGCTAATCTCGACCAGAGATCACCAAGATCACTGTCGAATCTCGACCAGAAATCCTCAGGATCAGTGTTGAACCTCGACCAGAGATCACCAAGATCAGCATGGACCTGAGCGTGGACCGCCAGTGACACCCGGAGAGGTCTCACTGCTGTTTACACAGCCAGTGTGATGAGATTGATGAGCTCATTAAAGCAGTCCGGAAGATGGAAGGTTCCTAAAATCCACCTGACCACCGTCGCCAGTACTTACCTGATGGACACTGCCAGTTGTAGCCTGACCATCTCACCCAGTCCTTCAACAGTTCTCTACTCTTGCAACTGAAAGATGTCTTAGAGGGAGAGAACAAAGGTCTGTGCAACCAAGCTGCCCAATAAGTTGATGGCATGATCTCAGAGATCGTCATGCAACAGATACTACAACAGATGAGCCAGAAAGAGGTTCTGCTGCACCATCGTGACCAGCTCATTGACGCCAGATGCTGCGTCAAGATGCTCGAGACGTAGAGCCATTCCACATTAGCTTCACCATTATCCCGGTCTCTCGGATCGGACCCCTGCTGTTGAGTCCATCACAGCGGTGCTACAACTTTCTCCAGGGCCAGAGGAGCTACTGGAGCTCACCCTGGCGGAGCACCCTACCACTGTGCTCCAGCCAACCCCCGGCGTGCAGATCCAGTCTGTTTCGACAATGGAGCTTAAGTTAGTAGTGGGGCCTACTACACTGGCTCCTGCCATAGAGCTTTAGCTCGCCACTCCCACAGCTGTGCTTCAACCAGCTCCTGTCGCAGAGTCTCAAATTAAACTCCCCTTAACCTGGACATCCACCTCATCCTTGTTCTGACTGGACATTCTGTAGTGGTTGCTACCGGCCTTAAGCCAGCACCTAACATTTCTTATTACATTCATGGTCCTTCGATTCTCTACAATCCTACCCCTATTTTTTCCATCCTGCGGTTTTATCAAATAGGCTACCAACTGGAGAGCTGGATAAGCGACCTGAAGCTGCTCTACTCCAAACAACTTTACTGTCAAACCCAATTGTTTGTGTATTTAACTAAACCCCTGCCATCTGAGCTGAAGAGTAAAATAAAAAAAGATTGACTTATGCAGTACTGCCGCACAGTTTAAAAAATAAATAATAATTATGTAAACGTTGTAGATGTTAATGTGTTGTTAAATGTTAATGTCTGCGCACTGCTCGGCTACAGTTTTATGCCAGTGCTGTTCTGAGCAGACCAATCTGCTGGGGTCTCGGTCCTCACCCTTCAGCTTAATCGATCTACATGCAACGAAAATATAAACAAATATTTCAAACCTTTACGGAGTTACAGTTCATAGAAGGAAATCAGTCAATTTAAATAAATCATTAGGCCCAAATCTATGGATGTCACGCCCTGGCCATAGAGAGGCTTTTATTCTCTATTTTGGTTAGGCCAGGGTGTGACTAGGGTGGGCATTCTAGTTTCTTTATTTCTATGTTTTCTATTTCTTTGTGTTTGGCCGGGTGTGGTTCTCAATCACAGGCAGCTGTCTATCGTTGTCTCTGATTGAGAATCATACTTAGGTAGCCTTTTCCCACCTGTGTTTGTGGGTAGTTGTTTTCTGTATAGTTGTAGTTACCTTACAGAACTGTTCATTTTGCTCTTTGTTATTTTTGTTTCAGTGTTCAGTTTAATAAATTATCATGAACACGTACCACGCTGCGCTTTGGTCCACTCCTTCTTCATCAGACGAGCGTGACAATGGATTTCACATGAGTGAGCAGGGACGCAACCATGGGTGGTGGGCCTGGGAGGGCATGGGCCCACCCACTTGGGAGCCAGGCCCACCCATTGGAGATCCAGGCCCAGCCAATCAGAATAAGTTTTTCCCCACAAAGAGGCTTTATTACAGACAGAAATACTCCTCATTATTTTGTTCAGTACACATTTAGTTCATTTAGAATATGCTCTTATCCAGAGTGACTTGGCCTAAAGTCAGTACATATAACTAAGATTGTAGGTAAAGCAACCATATCACAGTCGCATATTGCATTACTGAATTCATTTTCAATACTTCCTAAACAAACACAATAACCTACAGTATATATTTCTGCGCGCAAAAATGAGCACGGGACGGGAGTGATTTTTATTGGGACGGGCCAGGAAAATCAGGATAGTACAGGAAAATAATTGACAGGACAAGACTGGACAGGAATGAATGAATTTTCACCTCCGTGTCAACCTCTACTAGAGGCCTCTATCATTTTCTATGTTATCAACACATGCTCCAAACACGTGTTTTGGAAAACACATGTTACATCTTCGGCCCTTGTAGGAAAGATGCATCCTTAAAACACTGGTTAGCCTGAGTACCAACGCTATTGGGAAATCGGGCCCTGCTCTGCTCTTGCTGATCAAAACGTCTAGTTTAGATTTTTCATTTGGTTGAGTTGTCAAATAATGTGAATTCAACATGAAATCAATAAAACATGTCACCATGTCATTGGATTTAGGTTAAAAGTTGCGTGAAAAAATACAAAATTCCCTTACATTATAAGTGTCCCTGGCCCAAAGCTGACGGACATACTGCATCACCATCAGATTAAAATGGAGTGGCCCAAATCTGGCCCACACACTGCAGACCGATCAAATTAGAAAAAAGCCCAGCTCTGTGTGGCCCAGCTCTGATATAGTGGGCTATATAGTGCAAAATGATTGTAAAGGTTTGGCCCACATACTGCAGAAAGTTACGGCTGAGTTCCCGTGTAGGTCCCCTATCCAAAAGGTGGGCCAGATACAGGCTGCCACTCAGATCTTATATGGGGATACATTAAACCAGCTACTCCCCAAATTACATTAAAGTACTTTGCTATTAATTGCTGTATTTAACCAAAAGAGAAGAGCAGTAGCAGATAAAGTCAATAAAAAATCTATCTGGTTTATTAAAAGTTGCAACAAAAAACCTGAAGCAAAGAAAAACAGACAGTTTCTGACATGAAGTGCAAAACAATTCTAATATAGGTACTATTGACTTGCATTGGATTGGTGCCACAAATGCTACATTTTTTACATTTGAAACAGTGGCCAGGTTAACAAAACCAAAGTAAGGTATGCTGGCAGACTTTGTCCATAGACTGCTTACAGGGTAAGGGCATTTGGGTGAACTTTCCCTTTATCTTAGGCTCCCAAGTGGAGCAGTGGTCTAAGGCACTGCATCTCAGTGCAACAGGTAGTCCCTGGTTCAAATCCAGGCTGTATCACATCTAGCTGTGATTGGGCTAGGGCGGCACACAATTGGCCCAGTGTCATCTGGGTTTGGCCGGCGTAGGCTGTCATTGTAAATAAGAATTTGTTCTTAACTGACTTGCCTAGTTAAATAAATACAAATATTACTGTTTCCCCTTCCCATGGGAATCCCACTGATGTTGATAGAACTCATTAATTTCTGTAGTAGGACTTTTGCACTGTTGTGTCATATTACCTATTTGTGATCCCAGTAGGAAGAGGAAAAAGGAATAAAAGGGATCGTCATACTCAAATGACACTTAAACAACAGTAGGCCAAAACCTGAACATTATACCTGGTGTTGATAGGGTTAGTGTGTATTTTCCGAGCTGCTGAAAGTAGAGACAAGGAAGATGTCTATCCTCGGCATCAGATGAACACATTCTCCACATCTCTCCCTTCACCAGCTGGTAATAAAGCATGAATGAGTGAGGTATTGTTGCCCCGCAAGAGAAGGGGAGACAGGGAAGATGTTTCTATCCTCGTTGTTGGGTGAACACATCCTCTCCATCTCCCTACATGAGTGAAGTACTGTAAGTGTATATTGACGCCCCGCAAGAGAAGGGGAGACAGGAAATATGTGTCGCTCCTCGGCAATGGATGAACACATCCTCCCAATCTCTCCCTCCACTAGCGAGCATATACCATCCCTCCCTCCACACCACTATCCACCTTCAAAATAAACCCCTCTCCACATGTCTATCATGGCACAAGTGCCTCCACACCCCTGGCTCATCTCCTTCTCTCTCCTTCCCGGTCTGCTGCCAGTTGCAACCACCTTTCCATGACCTACTCCACTTCGCTGTCGGGCGCTTTAGATGTTATTCGGATTCTTCCGGACAGCAGCTAATGAACAAGGGCACAAGAGGTAGCAAATATGTGAAAATGCAGTAGCAACAGGGTGAATGGAATGCTGTGAAATGGAATCTCTCAAAAAGAGCTTTGAATACAAAGTGGAATGAAATTCGCTAGTTTCAGTTTGAAGTCAGACCCCTGAGGTTTGGTTTCCAGGCTCTGGCGCAGTAGGCCTTGTTCAATCACATACTCTGCAGCATTCTGCTATGAGGGGTAGGATGAGGGTTTGCTGTTCCAGGATTTTTTCTTGCTTGTTGAGCATTTCCAGAATTAGCGCTGAAAGACATTTTAAGGGGCATTTCACTATTACACAACAAGGTGGATTAGAGTGAGGTAAGTGTATAATCTTGCCCACCAGGAGAAGGTGAGAGGGAAAATGTGTCTTTCCTATGCAACAGATGGACACATCCTCCCCATCTCTCTCACCATCAGCTGATACTGAAACATGAGTGAGTGAGGAATTGTTGTCCACCTGGAGAAGGAGGAAAGACAGGGAACATGTGTTTATCCTTGATGTCGGATGGACACATCCTCCCCATCACACAATTGTGTGTCTGATAAATCCTTATTTTTGTGGGGCCAAGGTCTTGCATGGTCTTGAGGAATCTGGTGGAATAGAGGTTGACAAGAGCAAAGAGACTGACTAAGAAGAAGGTTGACTGTCTAAAAAAGTAATGTGAGCTAGGAAAGTAAATAAGGAAAGGAAGATAGGAAAGGGACTAGGGAATGAGGAAAGGAAGCTAGGGAAGCAAGGAAGAAAGAGACTTAGGAAAGGAAGGAAGTAAGTAAGAATGGAAGATGTTTCTGAACACATCTACATTAAAGTGGAATGCACCATGGATAATCATGAATGAATTGTGAATGATAAAAAGTGAGAAAGTTACAGAGGGACAAAGATCAGAGTGTGTAGAGTCACAAGCTTGATGGTCATAGCATGCTAGGAATACATGGGACCAAATACACTGACGTCATGATTTGACCTTGTTTTTTCCCCGAGTTCCCAGTTGTCTTGAAACACCATAAATCCAAAGAATGCCAGACTTTGATGAAAAAGTTTGATGACAATATTTCCCCAGGGAGGACAACCGCGGCACCTTCCTGTTCAAGTGAGCACAGCACAACAAGGTGAGTCCAAAAAGGTATTGTATGCAGCCAGGGAGATACAGTTGAAGTTGGAAGTTTACATACACCTTAGCCAAATTTAAACTCAGTTTTCCACAATTCTTGACATTTAATCCTAGTATAAATTCCCTGTCTTAGGTCAGTTAGGATCACCACTTTATTTTAAGAATGTGAAATGTCAGAAAAATAGTAGAGAGAATTATTTATTTCAGCTTTAATTTCTTTCATCACATTCCCAGTGGGTCAGAAGTTTACATACACTCAATTAGCATTTGGTAGCTTTGCATTTAAATAGTTTAACTTGGGTCAAACTTTTCGGGTAGCCTTCCACAAGCTTCACACAATATGTTGGGTGAATTTTGACCCATTCCTCCTGACAGAGCTGGTGTGACTGAGTCAGGTTTGTAGGCCTCCTTGCTCGCACAAGCTTTTTCAGTTCTGCCCACAAATTTTCTATAGGATTGTGGTCAGGGCTTTGTGATGGCCGGCCACTACAATACCTTGACTTTGTTGTCCTTAAGCCATTTTGCCACAACTTTGGAAGTATGCTTGGGGTCATTGTCGATTTGGAAGACCCATTTGCGACCAAGCGTTAACTTCCTGACTGATGTCTTGAGATGTTGCTTCAATATATCCACATCATTTTCCATCCGCAAGATGCTATCTATTTTGTGAAGTGCACCAGTCCCTCCTGCAGCAAAGCACCCCCACAACATGATGCTGCCACACTCGTGCTTCACGGTTGGGATGTTGTTCTTCGGCTTGCAAGCCTCCCCCTTGTCCTCCAAACATAACGATGGTCATTATGGCCAAACAGTTCTATTTTTGTTTCATCAGACCAGAGGAAATTTATCCAAAAAGTACGATCTTTGTCCCCATGTGCAGTTGCAAACTGTAGTCTGGCTTTTTTATGGCGGTTTTTAGGACAGTGGCTTCTTCCTTACTGAGCGGCCTTTCAGGTTATGTCGATATAGGACTCGTTTTGTTGTGGATATAGACACTTTTGTACCTGTTTTCTTCAGCATCTTCACAAGGTCCTTTGCTGCTGTTCTGGGATTGATATGCACTTTCGCACCAAAGTACGTTCATCTCTAGAAGACAGAACGCATCTCCTTCCTGAGCGGTATGACGGCAGCGTGGTCCCATGGTGTTAATACTTGCATACTATTGTTTGTGCTATTGTTTGTGCAGATGAACATGGTACCTTCAGGCATTTGGAAATTGCTCCCAAGAATGAACCAGGAGGTCTACAATTTTTTTCTAGGGTCTTGTCTGATTTATTTAGATTTTCCAATGATTTCAAGCAAAGAGGCACTGAGTTTGAAGCTAGGCCTTGAAATACACCCACAGGTACACCTCCAATCGACTCAAATTATGTCAATCAGCCTATCAGAAGCTTCTAAAGCCATGACATCATTTTCTGGAATTTTCCAAGCTGTTTAAAGGCACAGTCAACTTAGTATATGTAAACGTATGACCCACTGGAATTGTGATACAGTGAATTATAAGTGAAATAATCTGTCTGTAAACAATTGTTGGAAAAATTACTTGTGTCATGCACAAAGTAGATGTCCTAACCGACTTGCCAAAACTATAGTTTGTTAACAATACATTTGTAGAGTGGTTGAAAAATAGTTTTAATGACTCCAACATAAGTGTGTGTAAACTTCCGACTTCAACTGTATGTATACAGTAGCTAAGAAAGTTATACTAAGTGTATGTTGTGTAGTAAGCTGTTAGTAGCTGATGTGCCTCACCCTAATAATTTGGTCCCTTTTCCCCTCATAATTTAGCCTACTGTTCTGACTTGGTGTTGCACATGTAGCCTATAGCCTGTTTTAGAGAAATGTCATCATCGAATATTGTACGAGGTTTCGTTGTCTGCTTATATGCCCCTTTTATTTATCCTACGGTTCTGACTTGGTGTAAAGGGAGAATACTGTAAGAACAGCCCATGTTCTGCTGATAGTCAGGTGTAACAGTGATACGGTGTTGGGACTGCTGTTGGTACTCTGCTGTTGGGACAGCTTTATGTAGGCCCTAAAAGTTTGTGGGCACCGTTTGTCACTGTTAAATTCCGATTAATGTATTGTTTAGTGTTGTGTTGTGTAGTGGCTTTGCTGGCATGCATCTAAAAAAAAATATTTCCCACCAAGATTTACATGCTGAAATCGGTACTGCTAACCTAGTTATTATAATCAAGTGGGTCATCGCATCACACAAATGTGTTTCGAGAAACAATGATGCTGAAACTTGATATTGTACAATCTGTGTGTCACTTCTTTGGCCTGGGCTATTGTTTGAATTCAAGACCAGATTTCTCTCAGTTTGTCAGTGTCAGAGTAGCCACTCATCATTTCGATAATTTGTGAGGTATTAAAAAATATTCTGCTGTCTTCTGCAATGTAAATTACATAAAATTGCATGAAATTCATTTTTTAAATTATGTTTTTTTATTCAGACGATGCAAAAAAAAATCTCCATGTGTGGAAATCCTAACATCGCCTCTGCTGTACTATATGAGGGTTCCTATGACAGGAAATTATAGTGTGCTGGGAAGGGGATCTGATTTGATGACAGCCTTGAGGGATTATGTGGATGAAAAGTCCTATGATGCATTCAGTTTAGTGGAAGGCTATTTAAAAAGATGCTCGAAGAGACTATTTCCATTCTTGGTAATGTCGGAGGGTTGAGCCACTTACAAAAACATCCCACATAATGCACTGTAAGTGCACATACCGTTGCTATAGCGCCTCACTGTACACTTTTCACAGATAACAGCCAAGGGATAAGTATACCGTCTAACCGTGACTGACACTAAGCAGGTTTTCATTGACCAAGGTATATTCAACAAAAGCAATGTTGCAACAAAAAAATTGCGACATATGTAATGGAAACGACAGCTGTAGGGGTGGATTTTTATTTTGTAAAACTTTCTTTTTTGAGACAAATAATGATGGAAACTGTGTTGTTCGAATAAATGATTGGTATGCAGGGTGATACCAATCTACACAACCTTCTCCACATTTTCAAAGTGAAAGAAAAATCATAGAACATTTTCCAAATTAATAAAAAGTAAAACATGAAGATGTCTTGATTGGTGGAAGCACATTTTGCAGCCATTACAGCTGTGAATAATTTTGAAAAAGATTCTACCAACCTTGCACAACTCTTATGGCAACATATAGGCTTATCCATTGTTTTGGTAAAAAATGCTCAACCTCAGTAAATTTGGTTGGGAATCATTGATGAAAAGCAATATTTTCAAACAGATTAAAGTCAGGACTGAGACTGGACCATTCAGGGACACTAACAACCTCTTGGAAAGACATTCTGGTGTGTCTTTGCCATTCAATTTGTGTAACTATCCCGTTGAAAAATACAACTCTATCCTGGGTTAGGATTTCAGAAGACTTTAACTCTAACTTTTTCCTGGGCTTTGCTCCTTTCATATATCTTTTGATCATGACAAACTCCCCAGTCCCTGCTGATGACAAGCATAACCGTAACATGATGCTGCCACCACAATACTTGAAAATGTGCCTCCTCCTCCTCCTGTCCTCCTCCTTTTCTCTTCTTCCTCCTCTTCCCCTCCTCTCTTCATTCCCCTCTCCTCCTCCTCCTCCTTTTCTCTTCTTCCTCCTCTTCCCCTCTCCTCCTCCACCTCCTGTCCTCCTTTCTTCTACCTCCTCTTCTCTCCTTACTTCCTCCTCCCCCTCTTCTTTGGTCTTCCACCTCCTCTCCTCCCCCTGCTCCTCCTCCTCTCGCTCCTCCCCTCCTGCTTTCCCCCTACCTCCTCCTGCTCCTCCTCATGGCAGACTTTTCTTATTTTTTCAATAAATGTCACATTGCATCCGTCAATGACATCAGACAGTGATATGCAAGTGCTTAGAAATGTGCATGTTCCATGTACATGTATGCGAGACCTTAGAAAGCGTATGTCTCTCGTACAGTATGTTTTTTGTACAATACATGCAACAGCTTGTTATTACTATGATGCAAGTGCTTTGAAATTCGTATGTCCCATGTATGAGACCTTAGAAAGCTTACATTACACGTCTCTTGTATGTTTTTTATACAGTACAGGCAACATTTATATTATGTCTAAATGTTAATCACCCATATTAAGTCAGATATTACAATAATTTTCTATGAATCTTGTATGTGTATTTGCTGCCATATGTATTACAAGTTAAAACATAAGACATTTGTTAAATTATTCTATATATTTTCCAAATGGGAAGACAAGAGTTGTTGAGTGTTCCTGAGTGGTCTAGTCTCAGTACTGAATTACATTTGCTTGAAAATCAGAGACAACTAAATTTACTGAGCTTGAGTAATTTTGATGAAACCATGTTGCCTTATTAAGACTTGTACTAAAACGGTATAATCTTACTCAAAATGATCCACAGCTGTAATGGCTGCCAAAGGTGCTTCCAATAAGTATTAACTCTGGGGTGTGAAGAAATGCAAAAACAAGACATCTTTTTATATATACTGTATATATCAAAATTGAGAACATTTTCTATCATTTTC